>NW_003852566.1:3005978-3038351 GCF_000181295.1 Otolemur garnettii
CCCCCTCAGCCTCTCAGCACGGGGGAGGGGCCTGCACCGTACACACCCACTCAGGCCTCTGGGAGGGGCTTGCATCACCAACAGCAGAGCTGAAAACTGAAAGACTGCACCTGGAAGTCACTTGAATAAGGAAAACAAGTGGGTTGTGGGACCACAGGGAGCAGTGGAGCTGCCCCTGCAGGCACGTGGCCACCTTGGGAACACCGCCACTCGCCACTCCGCAGCAGCCCCAAGCTGCCACTGGGGAGAGGGAGCTGGTGGGGCCACATTTCAAGTGAAGTCCGGAATCTGGGTTTCTCTGTGATTACTCTTGACTTTTAAATGTTAGCAAGTAGAACAATTTAAAATATCAAAGACAATTCAGCCCAAACAAAGCCTGATGGTTTCCCTCCTTTCCCTCCTAGAGGATAAAAGCCGACCCTTTCCTCCTGGCACAGAAGCTTCTTTCTCGAGTAGCCTCACCCATTTCTCCTACTCCCACCACACACACAGGGCTGCTACCATCCCCTGTAAACTCTGCACAGGAGTGGCCTCTCCTCTCTGCATCTGCCTGGGAGAGAGGTTTGCAGCACCACGCCCAATTCTGGAACGTCTCCTTTAAGGCCAACAAATCTACCCCTTGCACAGTTCCCAAACGGTGCTCTGAGAAAGCACAGACTTGAAGTCAGAGAAACCGGCTCTAACTCCCAGCTCTGTTAGGTACTGTCTGGGTGTTCTGGGGCAAGTTTCTTAGTTTTTTCCAAGTCTTAGTTTCCTCATTCAGAAGATGGGGTTAATCTCTTCTGCCTACGGGGGCCACTGGGGAAATGAGACATGGATGGGACACAGGAAAGCACTGGTACATGGGTGTGCTCCCAAGAGGAAGGGCCAGGCGGTCCTAGTCCACATGACTCCCAAAGGGGAAAGGGCCAGTGGGTGGAAGTTTCCAGGAGCCAGAGCTCAGCCTAGCACGAGGGTTAGTGAGGCCTAGACTTAGGGGGCTTGCCTTTCAGGCTGAGAGCTCCATGAGAGTCCCCAGATGTTCCACAGCGATGTCTGGGCTGGGGAGTCTCAGCCCTGCAGGGAGGTGAGTCTAATGCCTGCCAGGTGGCCGAGCCTGTGGCCTCACACCCAGCTGTGGGTCCTGGAAGCATGCTTTCTTGTGAGTAGATGGCACAGACAGCAGGGGCTAGTCAGACAGCACCATCATTTCTTCTGGCAGCCGGATGCCCCAGAGCTTCTGTGGTCACACCGAGAATGGAGAGAGAGTTCTGGAACACCACCACAGTGGAGACTCTGGTGAGTCCAGTGTCAAAGGCAGGGGCTGTGACAGAATTCCACCTCTGGAAGGGTCGACACCACCTCACTTTCCTCCAGCCCTGCCCACCCCGAGGCTGCAGCACTTACCCGGGCCTCCCTCTCAGCATCCAGTGTGCCCCCCACCTGCTCCTGGAGCAGGGCGTAGGCTCGCTGCAGGGCCTGGTACTCCCTGGTCAGCTGGCAGAAGCGCAGGTCAGCCTCTTCCCGGGCTGTGGTCTTAACATAACAGAGAAGAAAACAAATAATCAAGTGTGTGACTTCCTGGGTCTTTGTGTGCAGAGTGGACATGGCCAAATCAGATGCCCACCCCTCGTGAATGCTGCCAGTGAATGCTTAAGGGGCCTTTTGCTGCCAGGAAAAAATGAGGACTCTGGAGTGAAGGGCTGCTGGGAGGAGACGCCACTCTTCTCAGGAATCACTGGGTCTTGTGCAGCAGGTAGCAGAGCTGCACAGCCCAGCTCCAGAAGTGAAGGCTCCACTATGATGGGCAGCCCCTCCGCCCAGCACCCCTTGTCCTGGGAGTCCATTCTATGGAAGCAGACACAGAAGCACAGGAAGACGCAGATACAGAAAGGGCAGGGGCACCCCGCTCACAGGCGTGAAGACCCAAACGTAGGTGCTCCAGAAGGAACTGTTAAAGGGCTAATGTGCAGCCACGTGAAAAACCACAGATTCCGAAGCAGAAAGATGTCTTCCATGTACCAGCAGCTGGAAAAATGCAGATGTAAAACCTGCGTCTGGCTGGTCACTGTAATAGGATGTGAGAATGAGACTTGGTGCTGTGGCTGAGAACGACACCCTGGCTGCTGGGGGCCAGTCCAGGCCCGCCTCAGATGTCACTGGGCTGTTTTTTGTCTCCAGCATGGGCGAGGCCCCTCCAGCCAGCATGTGGCTAAGGCTGGTGGGCTGATGGGGGTGGGGGCAGTGTGTTTATCTCCAAGCATGAGAAGGGATGTCAGGGCCACTTCTTAAGAGAGGTGACTTGCATCCCTTGGAGTCGTGACACAAGGTAGCAGAACAAAGAGGAAGACTGGCTTGGGGTCAGATGTGCCCATGCCCACAGCACATGCATAATGAACCCAGGAGAGGAAACCAACCTGGAAGGCCTTCTAGAAGGCTCCACAGAGAAGACTACCAGCAAAGGGGGGAGGACCCAGCCAGGGGTCTATGGGAGGCTAAGCACCCAGAGTCTTGGGATATGTGGGAGTGCCAGGGAAGGCAATGCCCATGCTCCTCCAGGAAGCTACAGAAAGTGGTCCCACAAGGGGAGCCTGTGGAAACCCAGAGAAGAGCACCATCCCCCATCCCAGCCAGAGGGCATCACCCCAAGGTCCAGCTGCCCCCAGCAAACCCACCCTACACCCTTTCTACCCAGGCTCCTCTCTAGGCCCTGAACAAAAGCCAACAGAGGCTTGCAGCAGGGAGGGCTAGGCAGGGGTCCTCAAACTTTTTAAACAGGGGGCCAGTTCACTGTCCCTCAGACTGTTGGAGGGCCAGACTGTGGGCCCCGGGACGAGTCAGCTGCTAAGCAGGACAGGTAGCGGCGGCAAAAACACTCGGTAGGCCGGATAAATCTCCTAGGTGGGCCACATGTGGCCCATGGGCTGTAGTTTGAGGATGCCTGGGCTAGAGGAACAGGGAGGGAAACAGCAGCTGAGCTTGATGCAGACCCCAGCAGCAGGGAGGAAGGAGAAGGTTTGTATGGAACGAAGCCTAGAGTTCAGAAAATCAATGAAATGTGACTTTCCTGTCACTGGAAGGTCTAGAAACCCACAGTCTGCCTGAGGTTTTATTTGGCTTCTGAGGGGAATGAGCCTGGGGAGGGGTGAGAGAGGAAGAGGGGCTCTTCACACTAGGCCACCGGCTGCTCCACTGGAGGTGCTCATGTACCTGGAAGGCCACAGACACCCAGGAAAGGGGAGGCAGTAACCTTGGGGGATCAGACTTCACATGCGTTTCACCTTCACCTTTACACGTTTCAGGACTACTTGGATTTTCTCCTATAATGATGCTTTATCTCTATTGTCAAAGAGAGTAGTACACACAAATGGACACAGGCAAGCCCCCCACACAGCAGTTCTAACTGCAAATGTAACACCAAGTAACACCAGGCATCACATGTCAGTGGCTCAGCTTGACCTGGGCAGGCACAGACATCCTTGGCCAGGACATCAGTGCTAGGGAAAGAAAGGGCCCCACAGGCTGTCCCTACTGCCATCTCTGAGCCCACAGGAGGGGAGGACTCCCTTCCTGAGACTATCATGTGGCTAATCCACTGGTGGGAATGGGTAGCCTGGGGCTGAAACCACAGGTGGGGAGCTCCTGCACCCCACTGCTTTGCTTACATCGTCCAAGTCTTCTTCAGGAGTGGCTGGGGTTCTGTCTGTCCTGTCTGTGTTGTAGGATGTTTCTGACAATGTTTCTGAGTCCACAGACTCCTCATCAAATCCAAAAAATGTCTCCACAACATGCTTCTGTAAAATATAAATTTTCATGACATTAGCAACACAGTGAGGAACACCAGAGTCCCCCAGCCTTGTCATCAGCACACCAGTGCAGGGGACCACAACTGGAATACCACGACATGGCTGGGTGCTGTGTAACTGGGTAGGACAGGCGATGGTGGCTGAGCGCCAGTCTTACGGGGGGGGAGCGAGCTAGTCGGGACTCTGGGTGCAGGCTCTCAGGCTGCTGACCCACACAAATCACTTAGCTCCTTTGAGTGCCAGGAAATCATTGATTCCCTTCTCCAGTAAATGGACACATACACTCCCCTACCTTACCTGTGAGCACTGCCCAGTGAGGGGCCTGGCACTCGGCCACACTCAAGAAGGAGCATGCTTACTGTACTAAGGAGAAGGGGGTGGGGCAAGGCAGATGTTTAGTTCCAAGAGAAGAATCTGGATGAATCTGGACACCAGAAACAGGCAAAAGCTTCAAGAAGTAGAGGCCATGCACTGGCCCCAGGTCTCTGACTAGGAGGGCAAGTGCATGGCCAGGTCCTCATCAGACCTACTCTAAAAGGCAACTTTTATTTAACTACTGATGGCAGAAAACTGGGGACATTTATAAAATTAATAGGCACAGCATAAGAGATCTTTACGGACACCCACTCAGATTCAGAGGTAATTTTAATGTGTGCCAGTCTACCCTTCCTACCACTTCTCCCACTCCAAATATCAAAAAATATGGAGTGTCATTCATTCATTCATCCATTTAGTTAGCAAACACTGGCTGAGCACCTTCTCGAAGTCAGACACTGGGTTCGGCCTAGAGGAGGCAAAAGGATTAAAACCAAGCATGGTCCCTGCCCAAAGAGCTTACATCTCTTGGAGGCTACAGACATCAACTGACAATCACCAGATCAATGTTCCTTGTTTTAGGAACATTGGTTTATACCCCCCCCAATAGCTCTTAAGAAAAATTTTTATTTGTTCTTAGAATCAATGAATGCTTTTCCAACCACAAAGGAGGCATCATAGCCAAATTCTAAAAACCCAGCCCCAGGCTCTCACTGGCTCACCCAGAATGTAGCTTCTCTACCCTCTCCAACCACTCAAGGAAGCAGGGGGTACCCCACATGCTGAGGGCAACCCACACCCTGGGTGTTTAAGCCCATGTGTGCCCGCTAGCTCGTCTCTACAAATGTGAGCAAACCCTGACTGGTACCACAACTAATAACATGAGTGGGAAATCACTCAGACATCAGGAGGGAAGGAGACGGGAGAGACATCTGTCACCTGACAGAGTACCTAAAGACGCTGTGGGGGAGGCACCCACCATTGTGTGTCACCCAGAATGTTCTTGCATTTGGCATCTTTCTGGGCACTGTTTTCCCCTTACATTCCATTCTCGTTTGTACAGGGCAGAGACCTCTCCCCTGAATTGCAGATTCTATATTGGCTGGGTTCCCAATGGTCCCTTGGGGTCCTATGGGCAAGCCAAACACCCCCAAAACCTGTGCCTTCCACAATACAGTCTGTGATCAATAGTTCCAATCTTTCAGTTGCTCAGGTACCAAACCCAGGCGGCCTCCCTGCCCTTCTCACTCTCCCAAATCTACACCCCCCAACCCAGGAACCCCCCCAGCTCCACCTTCAGCCCAGAATCCAGCTCTCTCACCCCCTCCACCAATTGGCATCTCCATCTTGATCCACTGTCACCTCTCACTAAATCTCTCCCACTGTTCCATCTGCTCCTGCCCTGTCCCTCTGCCTGCTCTTGCCCTGGTCTGTAACCTGGTAGCCATAGCAACTATTCTATAACAAAAATTATGTCATGTTGCTCCTCACTCAAAGGGCTCTCCATGCCCAAATGAAAGCACCTGCATAGGTTCCTCACGGCCCACCTAGCCCCGAGGACCTGCTCCATCACTGTGGCCTCCCCTTCTCCCCTCCTCCTTATGCCTTATATGCACCTGTGACTGGCCCTTTGCGCTAACCAGATGCTCCTCCAGCATCAGCACAGCCTCTCCCTCACTTCCTCCTGGCCTTGGCACAAATATGACCATGTGATAAAGGGCCTCCGTGACCACTGTGCCTGTGCCCCACCTGGCCCCACCCCAGACCCTTCAGTCTCCTCCCTGTGGTCTCCCCACAGCATCATCACCACCTCACAGAAGGCGCACGCTGCCGTATGTTTACTGCTGGTCCCATCCTCCCCCCAGAATGGAGGCTCCATGAAGGCAGGGGTTTGACCCCATTTGGTCCCATGGGTGCCCAGGACCCAGAACAGAAACGTTGGCCATTACGTGAGTGCTCACAAACATGTCTCTGTTAATGAACCTGAGGCCAACCGGGTAATTCACCCACTATTTCAGGTTTGCACACAACATCCTTTCCATTCATTCCCACATCAGCTGAGCGTTGCCCGGCCACACTCCCCAGGGGAGTCTAACAGGCAGAAATGAGGAATCCTTTGCCAATGGCACTTCTCTCCTGGCAGAGGTTGGAGACAATTATATGTGTAAATCTCCCCTCCAGATACTTGACTTCAGGTATCACAAACTCTCCCAATAGTCTCCAGAAAGCAGAGATAGTGAGTGACATCTGATGGCAACAGAGTCCCCATAGTTATGACACCCTGGCAACATTGAAAGAGCATTTGAAGCTCTTTCTGCACAAACTTGGTTCACCCCCAAGTCCAGGTTCCACATTTTTCTGGGCAGCTGCTCAGCTGACCTTATTTCTTGTAAACACTGCTAATTGCAAGGTCTCTGGGGACAGGTCTGTGTTTGCTGCTGTGACTACTGGGAGGTGCTAGGTCATGTACTTTCTAAAAGATTTAGGATACATTCCTACACTTGACCATCCACTGGTAGATGCGGTTTCCACAGCAGCAAGGAGCCTCCCAGATCCACATCCCCTCCCCTGGCTTTTATGACTATAGCTGGGTTAGTCTGCTGCTTTAAGGGTTAGTTTACGTGATCATGTTCTACATATACAGAGCCTATACAGACACCTCTGTCAATAAAAAGCAGGGAAAGCCACTTTCATATTTAAAGTGGAAACAGGTGACACTCTTCTTTGAAGACAATGCAATTTGTTTTACACCATGTTTTCCAAACATATGGGAAATAATTAAACACCTGCTTACCATGGGCTGAGAAGAGAATCCCCTAGAAATGCCATTTCTGCTCATGCTTGGCACATAGAGCCTTTAAAAACAATGTCAAGTGTGAAAGAAACTGTGAGGTCTCAAAAAAAAAAAAAAAAAAAAAAGACCTGACAGTTTCTTTCACACTTGACACTTTTTTTTTTAGAAATTATTTATTTATTTATATATATTAGTCGTCTATTTTTTTTTTAGACTTTGGTAAAAACATAATAAGGAAAAGCAATTTGTTTGCTATTTGTATTTTGTCTTGTGTATTCTGTAACAAACAAGTAGTAAATGATTATGTATTAAAAAAAATTGCACAGCTCTTGTTAAAGCTATATTGATAGGTACTTTCTATTTTAGTTGCTGATACAATGCTATCTTTCTTTTTCTAATATTATTTTGGAATTCTTTTTTATATAGGAATATAACTGATTTTTGTATAGTTATTTTGAAGTTAGCTATATTGCTGAATTTTTCTATTGTTTTTGGTAACTCAGAAGTAATGAAATTTGTATTTTTTTTTTTACAAACTATTGGGATTTTTGAGTTATCATAATTGTACTAGCTAAGATCTTCAACTTTACTAGGAGTGGTGGTAATGAGTACACTTATCTCATAATCGATTTGTAGATAATGCTTTTGTTTCCTCATAAAATTGATACTTTGTCCAAAAAAAAAAAAAGAAAGAAAGAAAGAAACTGTCAGGTCTCAATTACTCTAAGATGCCCTGGGCATTTCCTAACAAAAGATTCTCAGGAGCATAGTTTGTACCCTTAGCTCATTCTAATAAGACTGCTATGTAAAAAGGGCTCATCCCTTTGACCTCCAAATTTCCTTACAATCAAAGCCTTGCCTTGCTGATGCCTTTCTATAAACTAATCCAGAGCTTAAAATCCAGTTTTGGCAAAAATGAACGATAAGCCAACACTTCTTCTCACGCACACTTGAATCTAGGGAGGTACTCTTTCTTTCTTAGCAGGTCAAATGGGACAGACAGGAAAGCAGGAGATGCCCCTAAATGTCCCTCCCACTGGATGCAGCCCTTCTCAGCCTTTTCTCTTCTCATCTCTGTATCATTTCAAACAGTATCACCGGTCACATGCACGAGCATCAGAACACAGCTGGGAACTGTCCAGGACCTCAAACGAGGCCTCCAGAGCCAGCTGCTTACCTTGGTGCTTGTATGTCATCTCTTGGCAGCCGGAGAAGTAGAGGCACACCAGGGCACAGAGACAGAGGAAGAAGGAGAAATACAGCACAAAGAGTACATACTCCATGGCGGCAAGATGGCCACAGGTGCTAGCCACTGCACACAGGCTTAGCCCAAAGCCACGTGACTGGTGTCAATTTTCAAGACTTTGTCCAGTCCTAGAAAAAGCATTAGTTCTTTACCCAGGCCAGGTCCCTTCCTCTACCACGCCAGCCACTATTCCTAAGGCTTCAGACTCCTGAGGTCAGAAACACCCCGGAGGCACCTTCAATGAAAGAGTTGCCAGCTCACGACAGGTCCCAGATGCTGGCCATGCTGGCCATGGCCGAGGAGCTGGTTTCCTGGATGGGGCTGCAGTGTCTTCATCACAGATGACAGCCTCTGAGCCAGTTTATTCTCTGGGGACCTTCCTCTGGGACCCTAACCTCCTTGAGCCTGTTGTCAACATCACTGCATAGGCCGTGGGTCCCTGGACAATTGCAGGTTCCTAGCAACAGTAACACAGTGAGAGTCATCTCCTTCAGGACCAGAGCTAGAGCTGAGGCACTGCCTCTATGCTTGCATATTTGGGAATTTCCCTGCTGCTCCTTGACCACACCAGGTACACCCTGGACTTGCCAAACTTTCTGGTTTCTCTGTAATCATTTCATCAGCCTTTGTTTAACCATTTTACAGACTGAAACAAGCCATTATTCAATGGAAATCTGTAAATTTTGAACTAGATCAAAGCCTTCAGGTGCCCCTGCCTAGACTCTATGACAGTCTTGCATTTTTTGCAGAAGTGTCACAGGCATAACATCAAAAGCAAAAACTTTCATATTGAACAGAATGGACAGATTTTCCCATAAAAAGTAAAAGATCTGGCTCGGTACCTGTGGCTCAAGCGGCTAAGGTGCCAGCCACATACACCTGAGCTGGTGGGTTTGAATCCAGCCTGGGCCCGCCAAACAATGATGGCTGCAACCAAAAAAAAATAGCCAGGCGTTGCGGCAAATGCCTGTAGTCCCAGCTACTTGGGAAGCAGAGGCAGGAGAATCGCTTGAGCCCAGGAGTTGGGGGTTGCTATGAGCTGTGACACTACCCAGGGCAACAGCTTGAGGTTCTGTCTCTAAAGAAAAAAAAGGTAAAAGATCTTTGGTCCTTTGACAGATACCAAAGCAAAATCAAAGGCAATGGATAACTCTTAAAAGAAATACACATATACAGCTGAATTCATACATATATTCAACTTCAACTATGCATGATGTGCTATCCCTTTTAAAATACCCATCAGATGTGTTTCATTTAGAGTTAACTAACCCCTTAAGTCATGTTTGCAAAAGAGGTGCCACACAGCCAGGGCTGGAAATGGTCCAAGAATAGGCCTCTGACCCAGCTGAGTCAAGGAACACCAGACAAGGGACTTTGGCTGGAACTATTAGGACAGACTGGCTCTTACCACTGGCTCTTACCACAGTTGCTAGGCAAGTATTACATAATGCCAGCCTGTAGCTGCTACAGACACTTGGGCCACCACACAGGGAAAGTCTGCTTGGGAAAGAAGCTAGCCCACTGGAAACCAGAGCTGAGAGACAGGTGGGTTTCTGGCAATAGCACGAGAGTAGTCTGGAGGTAGCCATCCCTAAGGCGAGCCCCCTAGACATTTCTATAAATGTCTATAGAGACAGCTCTATAAATTTCTTACCTTGCTTAAGTGACTTTGAGTTTTTGACCCAAAAACAGAAAAAAAATCTCAGCTCACTAGGGTTGGGAGACAGTCCTAGAAATCAAGCCACCTACAAACTCCTGAGTTCTGTGACAAGCCAAAAGGCTAGCTTCTACACCTGGAACCTCAAAAGAAACCAAGGACAGCCTTTGCCCGGTAAGTGTTAGCAGGTGCAACAGCTGCCTGGGCCTTAGGGATTCTAGGCTTTGCATAAACCAGCTGGCTCTCAGACATACTCAGACTCCTATCTCTACCCAGAGGCTCTCTGCCCTGTCACCTGACAGCCTCCTCCGTCAAAGCAGATGGTCACAGACAGTGGCCTGAGGGGAGGGGGCAGGCAGGACTGAGGGCATCACTTCCTCATCCTTCACCACTGAGCCCTCAGCAACACGGGCAGCCCCAGGCCCTAAGCCAGCTCCGATGAGGCAGGATGTCTGCTGACAACCTCCTTTGGTTTTTCCCAGCCAGATTGGAGACCTGGGCATCAGACACAAGTGCCGGCCCCAGCCCTGCTCCTGTGGCTGCCAAGGGCCTGCATGGCTCCCCGTCCACCTCCCAGGCAGCCCCATCACTCCTCTTTTCAGCCACAGCATCCTCTGAGCTCTTTCTGAGCTGAGCCTCTGTGGAAGCTGGTGTAGAAAGGGACTGGGACAAGGTGCTACACCACATGCCAGGACAGAGGAGCACAGAGCTGAGGAGCCCAGAGAAGGTACAACCAGCCCAGCCGGGAGGTGCCACAGGCCTGGAGGAAATGGTGACAGCTCCGCCAAGTCCTGAAGGAGCCAGAGGCACCAAGCAGAGGAGGTGAATGGTGCTCCCCTGAAGAGGAGCCCGAGTGGGCGGGCAGGCCGAAGGCAGAGGGTACGCAGCACTGGCCCCAGGGACCCACAGAGCCCAGTGGAGGGGCCCTCAAGAAACTGGGAGCCCACAGAGGGCCTTTAGGAAGAAGGTAGCAGGCTCACACTGTGCCTCAAAGAGGCCATCTCCCAGCTGTGGAGGGGAGAGGAGGCGCTGGAAGCAGAGGAACAGCCAGGAGTTATTTCCACATTCCCAGCAAAAGGGATGAGGCCCAAGCCCTGGGGTGGAGATCACTGAGAAAGCCAGTGGCCGGGGGTGGGGAGCTGCTGTCTGGAGCCTTCGCTGCAGCTCTTCCTCTTCCTGAGACCAGGCAGGAGGACCAGGAGCCTACAGAACTGGGACTGAATTGCCCCAAACCGCCATAACTTCTGGTCTATTCCAAAGTCTGGGGTCTTTGGCACTCTGGACAAGGTGCTCTCAGTGACTCCTGCAGCCCGGTCAGGCTCCTGAGCTTTGCTCCCACCCATGCCAGCTGCAGCCTCCTCTCACTGCCTGGCAGCTGGTGGGGCTTCCCCAGGTGCAGAAAGGCACCGTCTACGATGTGCTGGTGCCACTGAGCTGCTGGGTGAGGCCCAGAGCACAGCCCTGTGTCTTTATATTGTCCCAGTGTCCTATCTCCAGGGCATAAATCCTTTCAGAGCCCTTTACTAAGGGGCCTCCAGCCCTGGCTGGGTCCACTATAAGTTCTCAGCCTCATCCAAGATTCCCGGTCCTACTTTCAACCAAGGCACGTGAGCAAACTGTACTGACTTTCAGCCCTTGTTGTCACTCAGTAGGTGGGACATGAAGCAGCACCCAGAGCCTTCTGGGTGGAGCTGGGCTACTTACCTGGCTAGCTTGGCACAAAGTCCTGCCACCAGGGTCCTCTCTACCTCCAAACAAAGCTGCACAGAATGAGTCGTGATGGTTATTTATTGTGGAGGGGTGAGGATGGGGACACTGCTGAGCCAGGAGGGAACCGTCCTCATCCTTTCCAGCAAAGTGCCCACAGTTGCACACCATTGAGGGGAGCCCTGTGACATACGGGACAAGAAGTGAGCAGGCTGCATTCAGCCACTAAGACCCCTACACTGATAGCTGTGAGCAGCTGGAGGGCCCAGGACAGATCCAGCCCTCAGGGACCCAGCTGATGACAGCCTAGGGCAGGGATGTCTAGGAATAAGGGCAACTACAAAGAACCTCAGGGGAAGGCACAGAGATCTGTGGCTCCCTGCACAGGAGGAGAAGCACTTGGGCATCCCAGCCAGGCAGAGGCACCGCAGAGCCACTTCTGCTCTGGGGACAGCCGCCTGTGCTCCATCCTTCCCTCTAAAAGCCAGGCTTGCCTCTGGGGGCAGGGTCAAGTTCAGATAAGTTCTACGCATTGTGTCAGAATGGATGCAAGAGCCACTGACCACAGAGACCTGCCAGACCTGGGTTTGGCCACAGCAGACCTAGGGTTTTTCAGGGAGGAAGAGACATGTTATAGACATATCAGCCCAAGATAGGGCCTGTTCCTCTGACAGGGCTTTGATATTTCCCAGCACAGCCCCCAACCCTCCCTGCAGAAGCTACTCTGGTCTTACCTCACTACTACCTGAGACTACCTCTGAGAAAAATGACACAAATGGCGGGGGGGAGAAGAAGGGCCTGGGAATATGCATTTAACAGCCCTTCAAAGAAGAGCTATTGTGCTGAGATAAAGGGAGAGCAAGAAGCTATAATTCTCTAATCACCTACCACGCAAAGAACCAGAAGCTTGCCTGGTCTCAGGGACATAATCAGAAACCAAGGCTCCAAGAGTCAAAATAATTTTCCCAGTGCCACACGGCTGGTAGCTGGGCCTGACGCCCCTACTGCATGAAGTTACGAGTTTTCAGCCTCACCTGAGATTCCCAATTTCACTTTCAACCAAGGCAGGTGAGCAAACTGTACTAATTTTTAGCTATTGTTCATAGCCTCAGTATTCCAGTAAGATACAACTTCTGTGCAAGTTTTAGTATCTTACAACATGACTCAACACCCATGACTGGGGCTCCTGTGAGGGTTAGGCCCTGACAGCAGACCTGCAGAGCAAGCCCCCTCCCCAGCCTTCTGGGACAGGGCCTAAGGAACCAATCAGGGTCCTTCTCCAGCAGCCCCTCCCAGGGGCTGATATGAGCCCATGCCACCCTGGCAGGGTCCCTGGGACAGAGACCATCGATAGTCAGCTCCACCTTCCATAACCTGGGGATGGGTGGACCCATAGGCGCTCTCCCTCAGGGAGTCCAGAGAGGTTGCTAGGGTCCTTCCAAAAGAGAGTCAGGAGCCAGAAAGCAGGGATGGTTCTGTCAGACTTCTGGGAAACTCTGGAATCTTCCATGCATTCACCACAATATTCTGCTGAGGAAAGCCCTGGACAAAGCGGCAAAGCACTGGTGTACATAAAGGACAGACAGCATCAGAAGCGTTTAAGGGGAAAGAGAAGCTCAGCCATCTCCCTAAGGGGCTGCTTCTAGGAGCTCCATGCCAAGACCCTCAGGTCCCTTATATAAAATGGCATTTGGACATAACCTGCATGCACTTTAATCTCTAGATTACTTACAAGGTTGCACTGAATAGGATGTAAATGCCACATAAACACAGTCGTGCACTGGATACTGATGTCTCAGTCAACAACAGAGCCCATATATGACAGTGGTCCTATAAAGTTATAACTGTACTTCACTGTCCCTTTCCTACTTTCAGACAGATTCAAATACACAAATGCTTCCCCCTGTGCTACACTTGCCCTCAGTAGTCAGTATGGTAACATGCTGTCTAGGCTTGTAACCCAGAACCTCACAGCCTGGGAGCGGAGCAGACTAGACCATCTAGGTTTGCACAAGTGTCGTTCTCGTGAGGACGGAATCGCCCAAGGACACACTTCTCAGAACTCCCACCTTGAGCAATGCATGAGTGTGGTTGTTACACCGTGTTGTTCTTTAGGGAATAGTGAAAGGGGGGAAAGCCTATGCATGTTGAGTACAGACACAGCCAAACGTTTTTTCCAAATATTTTTGATCCCCTGTTGACTGAATCCCTGGCTGTGGGACCCATGGTACAGAGGGCTGAGTATTCTGAATGCCTGTGGCCTGTGGTAGAGAAGAAGAGGAAGCCACGTGGGCACAGAAGGCACCTGGGGATTAAAGAACACACTCGGGCCCCTGATGGATCCCAGGATCAATTCCAATGGACCCGCATCATGCAATGCTGGGGCTAAGCAGGAGCATGGGAGAAAAACTGGACCTTTCTCAAGGTTCAGGTTCTCACTGCGCCTTGAGAAAAAAGAACAGATGCTTGCTGGTGGGTCCAGAAAACAGGGAGTGAGAAAGACCCTGAACCAGCTCAGGAAAATTCCTGCGCAAATCTCCAAACTGGCTTTCTAGTGGCCTTGAACTATTCTCATTAAAGTGACTGACACTGGGACAGTCCAGTATCATGCAAATGCATTTTTTCCAGTAAAGACAATTCACTTCTTCAGTCAGTCACCATTCAGGGACACCCACTCTGTGCCTGGTAGGGAACAGGACACAGTGGGCAGAACAGACAGCTCTGTCCTCACCTGCTATAGAGGCAGGTGGAGCCAATCACAACTCAGGGCTGCCCCTTTGCATAGTTCCCATAAACACATTCAAAAATCAGAGGAAAGGGGGGGAAAGAAGTCTGTTTTTCTTTATTACAGCATTCTGAAAAGATATGAAAAATAAAATCATGGCTCACCAGTGGGTTTCTCAAAAACCCACGTGGAGGGCGGTGCCTGTGGCTCAGTGAGTAGGGCCTCGGCCTCATATACCAAGGGTGGCGGGTTCAAACCTGGCCCCGGCCAAACTGCAACAAAAAATGGCTGAGTGTTGTGGTGGACACCTGTAGCCCCAGCTACTTGGGAGGCTGAGGCAGGAGAATCGCCTAAGCCCAGGAGTTGGAGGTTGCTGTGAGCTGTGACTCCATGGCACTCTACCAAGGGCAATAAAGTGAGACTCTGTCTCTAAAGAAAAAACAAAAAAAATCCCTCCCTCCCCCAAAAAAACCCACGTGGAAACTTTATGAGGTATAGAATGTCACAGTACATCCAGTTAATGGGACAGACTGTATAGCCTTTAGTTGTGTGCTCCTTAAACACCTGTCCCATGGTGAGAATGGCACTCACACACAACAGGCAGCTGTGCAAAATGACACGACTCCTCCACGAGGCAGCAGGTGGGAGGCCTTCCCACCCTCAGGTCCACATTTCAAATTGTGGGAACCTGCTTCTGGTTGTTATTCAGACTATTAACATAGCTGTCTGGACAAAAAGCAGAAAGTCCAACAATAGGAGAAAGGCTAAGTAAGTAAGAGTACAGTCACTAATGAAATCTTCAACAATCAGGGAATAAAACAGAGCTGGCCCAGGAGGCGCTGCCAGCACAAGCAGACACACGTCCACTGCAGAATCATTCACAACACGCCCGCAGCTGCAGAATGGTAAACACATTTATGACCCATCTACTTAGAGGACTATGTAATCCTAACAATTTATATTACAGATGACAGCACTGAACATGGATAAATGCTTGCAGTTCTTATCAAATAAAAATGTCAGGTGCAGACTGTGTTCTAAGTCACAGCTGGGGAATGCACTGTGCCAGGGAGGTGCTGCAGGTAATTTTGATATCACTTTTGATTCCCCATGTATTCTATAATGTGGTTGTATCTCTTCCAAAGAAGTATACATTTAAATATAAACAAGCTCTTCCCAGATCACTTCCCATTTTTCAGGATGCAAAGTTATGCACCTCGTTCAACTTGGCTTATGGGGAAAAGCTTTGGCCCTAGAGTCCCAGGCCTGAGTTTGAACCTCAGCCTTGTCAAGTTACTTTTTATTTGACTTATTTCTATATTTTATGTCTGAATGTTTCTTCTAACTGTACAATAGGAAAAATTACACCAACTTCATAGGGTCGCTATGAGAATTAAATCAGACAAGAGATAACCCCTCATCCGAAGATCCAGGACATATTAAAATGAGCCTGGAGTGCTATTAGCAGCATTAACCTAAATGCTGTACCACAGGCCACTAGGGGGCAGCTTATGAACCAAATATCTCTCCAGATATATTTTATTTGGCTCACAGATACATATTTTACAGGGCGAGTATCCTTTATCTGAAATGCTTGGGACCAGAAGTGTTTCAGATTTTGAGCTAAGCAGGGTTGGGCCTGGTTAGTACTTGGATGGGATAAGTGTTTCAGATTTTGGATACTTTTGGATTTTGGACTATTGGCACACCCAGACTGACGTTATCTTGGGGATAAGGCCCAAGTCTAAACACAAGAGTCATTTATGTTTCATATACACATTATGCACATAGCCTGAAATTATTTCATATAATATCTGTAATAATTTTGTGTGTGAAACAAAGTTTTAACTTTTACTGTGAGCTGTCACATGACGTCTGGGGTGGAAGTTACCACTGGTGGTGTCATGTCGGCACTCAAACCTTTTGGATTTGGAAGGATTTAGAATTTCACCTTTGGATGAAGAACACTTAACCTGTATTGGGACCACAGTACTATAGACATGAGCACTGACATTTAAAATCCTTAGATGTTTATATAACACAGGTGTTAGGGACTGAACTGTTTCCCCACCCCACCTCCCAAGAAAGATAGGTTGAAATCCTAACTCTGGCACCTCAGAATGTGACATTATCTGGAAACAGGGTCATTATAGATACAATCAGTTAAATTCTCATAGGTCACCCTGGAGTAGGGTGGCCTCCTCATCCAGTATGAGCAATGTCCTTATAAGAAGTCAGCCATGTGAAGGCATTGAGACACACGGGTAGAATCTCACATGATAGTGAAGCCAGACATGGGAGTTAACAGCTTACAGACCAAGGACACAACAATTGCTAGACTGCCGGGTACGGTGGCTCATGCTCATAATCCTAGCATTTGGGAGGCTGAGATAGGTGGACTGCTTGAGCTCAGCAGCTCAGGACCAGCCTGACCAAGGGCAAGACTCTGTCTCTACTAAAAACATAAAAACTAGTTGGGTGCTGCAGTGGGCATCCATAGTCCCAGTTACTTGGAAGGCTGAGGCAAAAAGACTGCTCAAACCTGAAAGTTGGAGGTTGCTATTAGTTATGATGATGCCTCAGTACTCTACCGAGGTGACAAAGTGACACTGTCCCAACAATAAAAAAAATTAAAAAAAGAGATTGCTGGGAAACCACTAGAAGCTAGGAAGAGGCAAGGAAGGATTCCCCCATGTTGGTGCCACTGTGGCACCCCGTCATCACTTGAATAAAACAGTCGGGACACGGATAAAAGTAAAATGCTTGCAAGAGGTGGACTTCCCATAGGTCAGTGGTTCTCAACCTTCCTAATGCCATGGTCCTTTATTACAGTTCCTGTGGGTCATGACGGGTTGAGAACCGATGCCATAGGTGCAGGGAAGCCCCGAGTAACCTCCGTTGTGGCCTTTTATTTAAATAGTATACAACAGGTGTGGGGGGCCCACAAACCTGAGCTACCTGTGCTCTTTCCCTACAGGCTTGACTTCCACCCTGTTGCACCACAAATGTTCAAAGTATAAGACCTGCTTGCTAACTGGCCACTGATCTTATCTCATTAACGCATGCAGTTGCTTGAGGGCTTGTCTCCGGGCTGCAAAACATCTCCATGCCAGCTCCCAGCTCGGAGATTGTCCTGTTCCCAGTGCCTCCCTCAAGAACCGGTGATGCTCTTACAAGCCTGATGCTCAGTCTCCTACACCCCTACAGGTTTTAGGAGAGAGCAAGGCCATATTGACACCCTAATGAAGTGTGATAAATTGTTCGTTAAAAATTTAATGATAAATTTTTGTTGTTCTGAGTCACCCTTTAGTGGTACTGTGTTAAGGCAGCCCTAGAAAACTAACACATTAAGAATTAACACCTCTTTTAAAGACTGGAGTATATGACACCACCTAAGACATCTATTTATAGCAATAAAGATTCAGGACCCCGTTTGCCACAGTCCCCACCATTCCCTACTACACTCTAATACCCAGGTCATATACCATTGCCACTCACCATCACATGTGCACAGCTGTTTCACTTATAGATAAAAAGTATTCCTTTATAACCACATAATTCTCAAAAAATGAATTGGGTAGAATATTTGATATAATAAAAAGGTAAAGAGGCCCATGTCTTCATGAACTGAAAAACAGGTTCACAGGTTTCAAGGCAAACTATGCCCTTTTTTGTACCTACTCCTATTTGCTCTTTTGCAGTCCAGCTTGGTCCCTGAAGGCATTTGCATTTAACAAACCCAGCTCTACACACTCCCTACCAGGACATTCCAACACTATTACTAAGAAATGGACAAAACTAAATTTAAGGAAAACAAAACAAAACAAAACCCCACAGTTCTGCATGACTCAAAAAAAACCTACGATGCTCCTGAATTTTTTTCAGAATAGGATGTTAGATGATATAAACCAAGCCAGAGTGTTAAATCCTTCAAGAACTGCAAGTATTTATGTTTTTAATTTTGGATGAATACTTGAAGCCTAAATACAGAATTCATCGGTAAGTTTTCCATGAATAAATTACAATAACCAGATCATATTACATGCCATATTTTATGTTGCTTTGAGAGACGGTGGCAGCAGGTTTTTCATCATCAGACATGCAGAGCTGCCTGTGTCTCTGAGCACAGGGCCCCTCTATAAAACACCCCCTGCAGTGAATGACCTGCCCTGCAGACACGGGATACAGCTGCAAAGCAGGCAGCTACACTGTCCCAGGCTTACCTTGGGTGGCTTCATACTTTTCCCTCGATACCTCTTGGAGCAGTGTAACAGCCGTTCTTTCTCCTAGAAGGAGATACAACTGTTGGTGTCCCCAGCCAGCCTCACATCACACCACCCAACGCAAATGGTTCTCAAAGGAAGCAGCTCATGACACTGCTGCACCTACTGTCTACCCCAGGCCTGGGTGACTCTCAGCTCTAAGTACCCAGGACCGAAAGCTACAGAGTTGCACCATTTACTCAGGTCCTTGACTGAACCTCTACTTTATGGAAAAATTCCCAAGACTTGCCAGAGCCATAAAACTCAAGCCTGTCTTCTTTGGGGGCTGGAAGCTGTAAAAAGCACTAAGCAGAGATGACTGAACATTTGCTCTACTGGCCTTAGCAGGTTCTTCCTGCGCAGACAGAGCTGGGGCCAAATCCCCTGGGCTCCTTCTGGCCAGGTCACTCCTTCATTTTTTGTTTGTTTGTTAGTTTGTTTTGTTTTGAAATAGAGTCTCACCATGTCGCCCTGGGTAGAGCACTGTGGCACAGCTCACAGCAACCCCAAACTCTTGGGCCTAAGCGATTCTCTTGCCTCAACCTCCCAAGTAGCTGGGACTACAGGTGCCCACCACAATGCCCTTATTTTTTTGTGGTTGCAGTTGCCATTGGTGCTTTAGCTGGCCCAGGCTGGGTTTGAACCCGCTAGCCTTGGTGTATGTGGCTGGCGCCCTACCCACTCAGCTGTGGGCACTGCCCTCCATTTTTTAAATCATCAGTTTCTTCCTTTGCTACGTGGAGCTAGTAGGAAGGAAGAAACAAGAGATTGTGGGCACCTGGTGGTTACTGCAGCAAAAAGACCATCAGCACAGCAGCAGGAGCAGCAGCATTTTGCTCCCTAAACCCAGGGAGTGCTCCTCTTCCTAGTCACATCCTCCTCTCATGTCAGCAGGGACAGACATGGTGTGGCCGCTGCCTGTGGTCTTCTCTTCCTGTTCCTGCTGCCTGTGGTCTTCTCTTCCTGCTCCTGACTGACACTGCTATCTTTTTATCCCCTAGTCTTGATTTGGTTTATGATTCTTCTGATTTTATTGTCATTTTACTGGTTATATTTTTTCATCTTAAGTTGCATCATATCTTTTATGTAATGGAGCAAAGATGGATGGACAAATGCATGCACAGATAGGTGGAAAAAAGAATGGAAGAACCTATAGAGAGAAAGGTGGGAGAGAGGGAGGGAGAGAGGAAGGGAAGGGGATTTAAAGAGGGAGAGAGAGACAGAGGCAGGCAAAGTGAATGTGACAATTACCATCAAAGGCTTTCTAGAACTTTGATTCCTGGCTTCTCTACTCTTCGAAGACTCAAGTATGGATCATCAACCCCTTCTTGGGCAAGGAGACCACACCCTGCGCCTAAGATCCACTGCAGGTGTTCCGAGGCTGGTGCCTAAGCTCCCTTCACAGAGAGCTCCAGAACTCTCTGGATATTCTGATCACCTACTAAGGGCACGCTTACTCCCCCTTAACAGGTGCACACCCCACATAGACATCTAGGAAATACACACAGCCTTAGTAAGCTCTGCAAATTCTAGTCTCATTACAGGTTTAGGTCATGATCTGCAGCTGCTAAGCTGGAAAGACAATCAGAGCCTTCACAGAGACAGACTGTGCACGCTCTGTAAAGACCAGAAGACCAGTTCCTAAAACTGAGGCTGCTTTCTAAGCACAGCAAACCAGGGAGAAGCTATGAGAAAAAGAGTAGCCATGGAAACCGTCCCTGGGCACCAGTGATCTCCTTTAAAGGAAGCCGAGGCAGCCCCACGGCAGAGGAAGCAGGAATGTGCTCCAAGATGACCTGGCAAATGCCAAGGTCAGTTCTGCCTGATCCTGGCGTAGTTTATCAGCATTGCCCAGAGCCCCAATGCCTGTTCTTGTCACATGGCACCCCTCATGCCCAGATTGGTCCCGCCAGCCGAGCAGACGCACCAGTGACAGGTCGTCGATGACATGCTGCTGCTCCAGCACCTGCAGCCTCAGGAACTCGATCTCCTGCTCATCCCTTGTTAGGCTGAGATCGTTCAAGGAGGTGTGCCGCTTCAGAGACACCTGGGCCGACAGCTTCTCCTTCTGCAGCAGGGGAGGAGCGCACTGCAGGGAGGTCCCTCAACAGCGCCCGTCAGGGACTGCAGTGGACGGGGGCTCGGGAGTGTGGGGTGGAAGGAGCTTGGGAGGAGGGAAGGGAAGACAGCTGCCTGCCCCCCAGAGGGAGGAGTAGTCAGGGCTGGCTGTGTGCACTGCTGAGAGGAAGGGGTGGGTAGGGTCTGGGGTGGAAGATGACTCTGAAATGAGCTTTGAGAGCTTGGAGGGGAAGGCAGGGAGGAGAGGACTCCCCAAAGCAGTGATTACAGGCTCACACTGGCACCCGGATGGCACAGAGCAGGGCAGTGCTCTCAGCCCTTTGGTCTTCTCAGCGGTAAAGGAGTATAAACTATCAACTCTGAGACACCCGCCCTGACCACAGAGGCCAGTCATCCTGGCTGGAGATAAAAACCCCTTACGTGAAGCACCCACAGCAGCAGTGTCACTGCTTCCCCAGCTGACTGCCCACTATGAGCCCCGTGTCCCACGAGGCCTTTGATGCCATCATTTCATCCTGCTCATAATCCTGCATGTTGATATTTTCATTCCCATGTTATAGAAGAAGAAAAAGAGGATCAGAGAGAACAAGAGATTCCTTAATCACAGTCATAGTGACCTGACTGCTCCAGGCACAGCTGCCCACAGCACAGCCCATTCTAGAGGAGTGGACAGGGGAGTCCTGGACAAGTGCTGAGGGAAAGGAGAGTGAGACAGTGGACACAGCACAGGCCCCTAAGGCCTCCTAGGTGGCCTTCAGGTGGCCCTCAGAGCCTGTGGCCAGGAGTTTCGGGCTGGAGGATCCAGGGCAGAGCCAAGAGGCAGGGCTGGGCTTGGGGGGCGGCCCCGCTCACCATTTCCACGTTTTCCCTCGTGAGGTTCTTGACCTTCTCCTCCATCCTCTGGATGCTCTGCAGCAGATCCTCATTCTTCTTGCTCATTCGCTTGTTCTTCTCCACCAGGGGCTTCAGCTGGACCTCAGTCTCACGCGAGCGTTTCAGCTGTGATGGGAAGAGAACGTGGAAGGTCACACAACTCCAAGACCTGATGGAGACCACAGAGTCGGGCAGATTCAACCCTGGCCTCCCTTCCACCAGACCTGCCTGCACAGCACAAACATCAAAAAGACCACACAGACCTGCTTCCCAGTGTGGCGCCTCACTGGCGTCTCGCTGGGCCCACGTAAGGCGAGACGCGTAGGCCGCAGCTCAGAGGGGGAGGCCACAGATCTCAGGTGGCCTGGCTGGCACATGGCCTGTATCCACTGTCCCACTCTCTTTTCCCTCAGGGCATCACCCCCAGAGGCCATAGATCACACACAGAAAGATCAGTCCAGCTACCTGCCTCCTCCTGGCTCCTGTTCCCCCCCGTGCCAAATCAGTGGGCAGCTACACACCCTGACAACACCTGAGCCTTGGGACCTGACAGGGTGCCAAGCTCAGGGTTGGGGACACGGGGATCTATCATGTCTGCCGTCTCCCTAGATCAGCCACATGTCCTTCCCAGCCACTGGGAACCTGGGAGGCCTCCTGGTGCCGGCCCCACGCTGGGCATTGGGTCAAGGGGCAACATGACAGGGATGCCTATCCAAACAGACAGGAAAGGTGGCCATGACCTGCCACAGAGGCAACACCACGCTCGGGAGAAGAAGCCACAAGCCCAGAGGTTCACAGGAGGAAAGAGCAGGGGATGGGGGGTGAGCAGGAGCTGGCAGAGCCAGCTGTAGAGAGCGGGCATTTGGTCTCCAGCACCAGCACCGGGGGCTTGGACATAGGAGACATCTGTCATTAGGTCTGCCTTCTAGAAGAATCTACTGCTTGGACTGCTGTTTGGTGGCCAGAGCAGTGAGACAGAGAGTGGAGGAAGACAGGGAGGAGGAACTGGGGGAAACATGTAAGTAGAGGCACCCACAGCTTTGTCTTCTGAGGACAGTGTCCTTGGAGACACATTCATTTTTTAGCGGCAAGACCATGGGTAAATTCTTAGCTTTAGTTTCCTAATCTGTAGCATGAGAATGATCATAGCTCCTGCCTCCTAGATTTGTGGTAAGAATGAAGTGCATAGCGGTAGTCTTCACTGGGTTATTTTAGGGACAAAAATGAGAAACAATTTAAGAATCCATCAGTATTACAACAACCACAAGAATAACCAGCGCATATGAATAGTGCTGCCACGAGCCTGAAACAGCATGTTTCTCTCTCATTAACTCTCCCACCGCCCCAGGAGGGGCACCATCCCCGCTACACAAAGAGTCTGTGCCCAAAGAGACAGGCAATGTGCTCAAAGTCACAAAGAAAGCACTAGAACCCAGAACCAAACACAAGGGACTGACTCTGGAGTCTCCAGGCTGTAAAAGTCAAGGTAAAATATTCTGATGGTACCAGCTGAAATGTAAAAGGTACCACATGACTCCATCACTGCACTAGAAATGGAAATCAAAGTTCAAGTTAGTAAACACAGGTATGCGTCTTCTACGTGTCATTGTTTATAACAGCAAAGACGACCTTGAATAGCCACCATGAGGGGAATGGTTGAAAAAACCATGGGACAGCCACCCAGTGGAGGACAGTGAGGCCTGTAAAAAGACACAGGCACTCATGTGTTGGGGGGAGTGCTGTCCCTGAATTAAGTGATAAAAGCAAGTGGCAGAACAATGCAAAGAGGAACAATGCAAAAACCTCATTATGTAACCACAAGATAAAACAAAAAGGTCTCTTGGCAGGTGTTGATATGTGCATATTAATATAAGCATTAAAAAATACAAAAACTACCCCAACTAACAATAGTTATCTCATGATTTAAGACTGAGGCCAAGTGCAAAGGCTGAAGTCTGTAATCCCAGTACTTTGGGAGGGTAAGGCAAGAGGATCTCCTGAAGCCAGGAGTTCAAGACCATACTGAGCAACAGTCTCTACAAAAAAATTAAAAAAAAATTAGCTGAGTACAGTGGTGGGTGCCTATAATCCTATATATACATACACACACACACACACACACACACACACACATATATATATCCTCATTACTTATACATATCCTATATATAAGTCCTCATTACTCATGAGCCTAAGGCAAGAAGATTGATCACTGGAGCCCAGTTCAAGGTTGCAGTGAGCTATGATAGTGCCACTGCACTCCAGCCTGGGTAACAGAGTGAGACTCTGTCTCTAAAAAGAAAAAAAAATTGAAGCACTGGCAAATTTATCAATTTCTACTTTTACCTACATCAGTGCAGTCTGAATTGTTTCCAGCAGCCTGTGTTTCCCCCAATCTTCTCAGTAAACTATTATGCAACTCAAGTATTTTTTTAGCTCATGAGTATTTAAATAAAAAGTGAAGACATAATATTATATGTAGAGGCTGATTAAAGTCGTATAAAATATGCCTGTAAAAATACTAGAGGGAAATAAATTTATTTTGATCCTGTCAAAACATGAAGTACTCATTTTTTCAAATATTGTGTAGATATACTTCCCTTAATAAAAATGATTAGAATAAACATAAAAATTATGAGGCATTTCTCAAGAAGTTTATGAATCAACTAACTGCTACATACAAATTAGTTTAGCTTTTTATCTTTGAAACTTAAACATATTCATGAAATTGTTATTTATAATGGACATTTATTTTTTAACCAAAAATCCATGCTCATTATTTTAAAAATTAGATGTGTATAAAGTTTTATGCAAAAGAAAATAAACAGATAAGCAAAAATTAAAATTACCCATAATCACACCACCTAAAAGAGCAACTTCCAGTCTCCAGGACGAGGATGATGACAATGTATTTTTGTTCTATATCTGCTTTTATCATTTAAGTTACTGTGAATAAAGCTCCACGTCAATTAAATACAGTCTACAGTATCAATCTGAATAGAATAGAATTCATTGTATAAATCTTCCACAATTACTCTGACCAATGCGTTAATATTGAACAATTGTCTTATTTTTGATTTTAGGGTGCTATGACATTGCAATGACCATCCTTTCCACACTTGTCACAGAACTCCAATTGCTTGCTAAGGATAAAGTCCTGCAGAAATAAAGGGCAGTAACAGATTTCTTCAATAAGCACCCAACAGATATTTAATCAAAACTAAATTCAGAAAGCCAGAAGGCCTCCATACAATCTTTGTGTTTGAGGCATGTTTTGTGGCCCCAGGGCCCCTGCCGTGCATCCTCTAAGGCACCATCTGGGGGGAGGGTGCTGCTGATTACCAGTTCATTCCTCTCATCTGCCAGGAGGGTATTTCTGTCTTCCAGCTTCCGTATCACTGAATTCAGTTCAGCAATTTTTAGTTGAAATCGCCTTACATCTCGCTCATCCATATGTTGATCCTAAAAAAAGGCAAGATACAAATGTACTTTGAAGAAGCTGAAATGATTCAAAGCACTCCATAGAGCCTTCTCAGAAAATCACAAAATTCACATGGCAACAAAACAGGTGAGATCGTCACTAAGGGTACCATAGGCCCCAGAGCAAGGAGGCCTGCTGCATGAAGGGGAGACTTCATCTCAGAGGCGCTGAGACTTCAGACCCCTGCGATGGTTCCCTGCAACCTCATCCCTGAGCCTCTGCCCACCCTGCATCTCTTACGAAGGCCTATCGCATGCCATTCGTGGTTCCCAGGATGTGCCAGCACATTCCTCAAGGGCAGACACTGGACTGGTCTTGCTCAACACCGAAATGCTGGTGACTAATACAGTGTCCAACATACAATTCATAACAGACACTCAAATACCAAATGAACGAATCAGTGCATTTTGCTTTGGCCTCCACTGTGTCTTTGTTAAGCGCTATGAACTAAAAATGAAATCCTAAAGCCCTCTGTTAACTGAATGGACCCCTCTCAGCCAAGCGGCTCAGAACACCTTGAAACATGATTCGATGGGGGAGGTACAGCACAATTACATGATTTTCCTTCATAAATATTCATGACTCCTCCTATAGCTTGTTGAGTATGGACATTTGACCACCCTGCTCAGGATAAAATACTGTTGCCTTTCATCTCCTCTTTAATCCAGTGTGCCTGGCTTCTGGCCATGGCTCTGCTCTCCAGCCTATTGGAATGGCCACCAGCAGGCTCCTACCTTGATGAGAAATAAAGCTCTTCTTTTTCCAAAATGTAAACCTGTTAGGTTTTTTTTGTTGTTGTTTGTTTGTTTTACTCAACGAATGGTGACCATGACGGGACCCAGAGACACCCCCCAGCATGACTGGAGGTCAATGCATCGTCTGTAGGAGCCCACTGATAGCTCAGCTGAGAGAAGCTCAGATAAGCTCCCCTGGGTTCAAGGTCTCCCGCTTTTAAGACAGATCTTAGGGACTCTGTTTCTTTCCACCCCTTCCCTTCATTTCTCTCTGGTTCCAATTCCCTCCATTTTAGAGCCCAGAGGGTACATCTTTGTCAGCCCCCGGCTGGGGGAGCTACCCCGTTTCCCCTAGTTCCGTCTATTCCAGACCCTACAGGGAATGTTTTTGTAGGTTCCAGGGTTTGGGGAGGAGACTTGGTTAGATCCAGCTGGTCCACAGCATTTATGAAGACACTAATGTTTCAGAATTTGGGGAGGACTCTGTCATAGAGGTAAATAATTATAAAAAGTTTAATTCTAAGAAAATGGTCTCTGATCCACCATGAATATTAGTGACTAACATGCTTAAAAATCTAAAAAATTCTTACAATGTTTGAAATCTAACCTAAAATGATTTATAGCTTTCCTAACCACAGCAACATTTTAGGAGACCTCTAGTTTATCTATGTGCTCAATTAAAATAAAAAGGCTATCAAACCTTACAGAATAATGAAGATAATGCTATAACTGGTGTTTAAAGTTTTCTAAATGGGATCTACTCTCTCATAGCCTCCCTTTAAGAGGGTAATCACCTCGTAAAGTTAAAAGAAACTAAAAACAGTGGCACATGATCCAAATGTTAGCCTTAGTTTTTTTGTTCTGTCTAAAAACCGCTCCATGATCCCTGCTCCTGGAACGGGGCAGGGCTGCCTTATCACTACAGTTTGCTGCTTTTCCTTCCCACTCTTGTCTATCTCCAACAACCTATAACCCAGATTTCTCCAAAACTGTCAGTTAGGCTTTTAATATGTAAACCTTTTAGCTTCAAAATAGACTAAAGAGATTAAAATGTTTTGCCCCAAGTTTCCACCTCTAAAAGTCTCAAAAGAAACATCTGCCACCTATTCTATCTGAGAACTGTTACCCACAGGGCTTCATTTATATAATAAAACCACCCTTTGGTTTTATTAGTCAACCCCCCCAAAAAACCCCTGTTTTTCTGCTTTTTCACCTTTAAAAGGACCTTTAATTTCCTGTCTTCTTCCACCTATGAGAGATGCTTGAGACTTTTTGTATATAAAGGGCTCAGACACATTAAAATATATATATACATACATATATATATATATTTTTTTTTTTTTACTTGTTCCACTCTCAATGACAAACTTATATTTTCAGTTTTAAGCCTCCAGATGCTGGCGTCCTTTTTCATTAAGGTTTTAATTATTTTTGCAAACTTCAGACTAAATCCTTGTTAATTCTTGACTATAAAAGTTAAGGAAAAACAGGTTATAATTTTCTTCATGACATTTTTATTTGACTTCTTAATGGAATAGTTCTTCTTTCCATTTTGTTACATAGACTCTTCTTTCATTGTCAAATGATTAGTGTTATTTATATCTCATTTTACTTCTAAGAGCACCAGAGTTATAATTTGATAAAACCTACACGTCTTCTTCATCTAATCCCATGGAACCTGGTCTGTTTCCATTGCCAAGGCCCTTACCACACAGACAGACCTTCCTCTCTCCAGGCCCAGGACTATTGCAGAAGAGGGTGGCATATGAAATTGCCAGGGCCAATTTAAGGAAATGAATGGTCTTAATAAAATACTTATGTTTATATAACTAATTACTACAAGTCTGTAACTAAAACCTAAACTACAGTGACTCAATACTTATAGGTAAGTCATTTTCATAACTATGTTTATGGCTTTTGGCTTTCAATTACATTGCTTAAAAGGTTGTAAGGGATTAATGAGTACCTGTCTATCCCAGTTCCGTCTGGCCCAAAATGTTCACTTGGCTATAAGCTTTAATGGCTCTAAACCTCTCCTAGGCCTAGACTGACCTAGGGCAGAGCCACTCCACATTAATGCTTAGCCATTGCTACTGCCTCTAGCATATCTAAGCCAAAAGGGGAGCCAGTGAACTAAAAATAAAATCCTAAGCCCTCTACTAACTAGAAGGACTCCTACTGGCCAAGGAGACCCCAGAACCCTTTAAAGCTGAGTTCCCAGCCAGGCCAAGATGAGAGACATAGCACAATTACATACACAGATTTCCCTTCATAAATATTCATGACTCCTGCTGAATATGTATATTTAACCACCCTACTCAGTATAATATCCATTGCTGCCTTTTGTCTTTTCTTTGAAACACGTGTGTACCTGCTCCCCAGCCTGTTGGAACGGCCACCCAGGAGGCCACTACCCTGCCTATAGAAGAAGAGAAATAAAGTTCTTCTTTTTTCCAGAGTATAAACCTCTTTAATATTTTTTTAGCTAACAGGACTGACCTATTGCCCTCATCCTTGCCTCGGCCCTACTCATCCTGCAGGACTCTGCCCTCAAAACCCTTCTTGTGCAGAGAGGGGGCCCAGCCTGCACTCCCCAGGTACTCTGCTCTGATGTCTCCATTTCTTTCTTTTCAACGGAGGAGCTCAAGGCCACGAGACGCAGAAGCAGTGAGTTCTTCATTCCTTTAGTCTCTGGCCCTGGGACATAGTGAAAAGTTAACAAATGGGGAAGACAAGAGACAGGAGTGAGGAGAGAAGGGACAGATGGGTGAAAGGGCGGATGCTGGGGAGGATGAGGGGCTGGGAGGAAGGGAGTCAGCCCTGAGGCTGTGTGCCCCCGCTGCCCTCACCTGTGTGCCCATGAGCTCCGCCATGTCCCCGATCCCTGGTGGGAGCTCCCTCTTGGGGCTGCTGTGGTGCCGCTCGGCCTCCTTGACCTGTACCAGTTGCTCATCCAAAGCCTCTTTCTGCAGAAGCAGCTTCTGGGTCTGACCCGCCTGCACGCCAAGTTCCTTCTCCAAGGCCAGAATCACACGGTCTTTTCCTTTGATCTCATCCATCTGAAAAAGAAAAAGAAGCAGCCACCAATCACAGGGGTGGGCTCTCGCACAGGGAACTCACTCCCTGCTAGGGCTTCGGTCCAGGCAGAGGTCGAAGCAGTTCCCTGGTTCTGGTCAACTGAACTGGCAAACCCAGGACTCTGGCTCTGCTCCACTGGAAGAGTTCGGATGGTTGGCCCCCCCGAATCTCACTCTGAAATCTGATCCCCAGTGTTGGAGGTGACAGGTGCTTAGATCACAGAGGGGGATCCCTCATGAACGCTGGTGCCCTTCCTCCCCAGGTGCGCAGCGAGTGCTCACTCTGGGTCAGCAGAGTGTCACTGTTGAGAGGAGCGGGAGCATCCTGCCCTCACTCTTGTTCCCTCGCTCAACATGGGACACCAGCTCCTGTTTACTTTCCACTTGGATCAGAAGCTCCGCAGACCCTCACCAGGAGCAGATGCAGCACCATGCTTCTACATGTGAGCCAAATACCAACTACCCAGCCTCAGGTCTTCCTTTATAGTAATACTAACCAGACTGAGGATCCCTCTAGGACAGAAGAAATGGGTTCCAGCAGCTAAATATTCCACCCTACACTTGTACTGACACTTACCTATGTTCATGCCTCTCTCACCTTGATGAAATAAAGTCCTGAGCCTCCTCCCACCCAGGCCTCCCTGCCTGTTCCCCCCTGCTCCTCCCACTGCCCCGTCCCCCTGCTCCTCAGCCTTCTCAGTACGTCTTGTCTCTCCTCATTTGTCTGCCCTCTCCAGTCTGGCCACAACCCCGCCCACCACCCAGACAGCTCCTGCCAGGTCTCCCCATGCTCCTGACCCACAGCTTTCTGTCCCTACCCTCGATTCCTCTGGTACCTGATGCTGCCCCCACACCCTGTGACCTTCCCCCCTCCCTCTCCCTCTGGCCACAGTGATTTCCCAATCTCTACCTTCTTTATAGACTGCCATCAGAGCCTGGGGTTCCCAAGGTTTGGGCATCTTCTCAATCCCATCCTCTCCCTGGGCAGACATGTCTCACCCACACATTAACCCCTCACACAAAGCTGCATTTCAGACGTATGCCCCCAGCCCTGATATCTCTTTGGGATCCAAAGTCACAGAACCACTGGTTGCTTGTCACCTCTGCTTGGATCTCCAAAGAACCTTGACATTTCTCTGTACAAACTTGAATTCAATCTCCAACTCAGCCCCAGTGATGTCTAGTCTAACCTTCCATGGAAGGGAGTGTCAGAGAGAAGACACAGCCTGAACGCATAGGGCCAGGTGACATCAAACAACAGAAGGAAAACTGGGCTGAGGAAGCTTCCGCCCCAGGTAGACATCCCAGTAAGGGCACTGTATAGGGTTAAACAGTATCCCCCAAATCCATGACCTTCCTGGAACTTCAGAATGTGACTTTATCTAGAAACAGGGCCATCGTAGGTGCAATTAGTTAAGATAAAGTCACACCATTTCAGGCTGGGCCCTATCACTGGCCTCCTTATAAGAGGAAAGAGAGACAGAAGGAAAAGGCCACGTGCAGATGGAGGCAGAGAAGGCACCACACAGCCACAAGCCACAGAACACCAAGTTTGCCAGGACCCCAGAGGCTAGAAGAGGCAAGGAAAGACCCTTTTCTAGGGCCTGTGGAGAAATGGTGGCCACACAACACATCTTGATTTAAATCCTGTGGCCTTCACAACTCTAAGAGAATAAATTGGTGTCACTTGTTAAGGCAGCCACTGGAAACTAATACACACACTCTTCTCAGTCGGGACACTGATGGAGTGTGTTATATTTAAGTTACTAAAGTCTGAAACTCTTAGTCCTAAATATTGTTCCTTGAATTCAGACCCAGACAGGCAGAGAATCCTGGTTAAGAACCCTGTTCTAGCAAAAGAGAGATGCACGGGTATCCCCCCTCACTTACTGTGACCTTGGGTGGGTTGGTGAGTCTGACCTCCCAGACTCAGCCTGTTTCTGTAAAATACCAGCACTTAGAGGACTGCAGAACCAACCCTGCCTGGTCACCATGGAAGGACCACAGCACAGTGCCTGGCCCACTGTAAGCATGCCATCAGTGTAATCCCTTTTAACTGGTCGTTAACATGAGGCTATCTTACTTTAAAAGCAGACCGCTAAAAACTAATAAAAAAAATCAGTGCGATTTGCACCCCCAAATTCCAGACTGGGAGGTTTTCCAGCCAAGTTCTCCAGTGCTACAGCTTTGATGGGGGAATTTCTGTCACTTGCAATCAAAAGGACAGGAAAGAAGGTTCAGGAAAGAAAAACAACCTTGACATCTAATCTACCTCTTACAGGACAGCTGTGGAGTAGATACTAATTTGTACTTCCTGGCTTGAGGAACCTTTCTTTGGAAGACAAAGGATGCTTTCTACCCTCCACCCAGGACAATCCTCTGGGCCCCAGCAGGGCCTGGAGCAGTTTGTCAAGAGCTGGTGCAGGACGTGTGCACTGTGCCCCCTGGTGGAGACCTGTACAAGTCTCCTGGGCTCCCAAAGACCCTCACTGTAGATGCCGATCCAGAAGCAGTAAGAGTGTATGTGGAAGGCATTCATTATTGGAAGCCACTCAACACATTCTGAGCTGAGTGCTGTCAACAGGAGCTGGGAGACACGGGCGAGCAGGACAGACCCAGCTGCCTGCTCTGGGAGCTTCCATACTGGAGGGGGAGGTAGATGATAAACAAAAAACAGGCAAACACTGGGGAGCTCGAAGACGACCACTACCAGGAGTAGCAGATTCACACCAGAGCAAGGGAGCCAGCAGCGGCAGTGGGACTTGCAAGTCAACAGCCCCTCCGCCAGGGTGGAGGGGTTCCAGGCTGCCCCCACCATCCTGCTCTGCACAGCCTTCCACTGGCTCCCCACAAAAAGCAGCATATCGCAAGCAGGGCTTCCCTGGGATCCCACATGCCCAACCTGGGGGAGCACCACTCCCCATTTTCCTAGTGCGTGAGAGCAGGGGGCTTAACCCCAGTCGTGGTGGAACAGGTTCCTAGAAACTGCACAGAACACACTGGAGCCGGCATCATCTAGACTGTTCTATCTCCCCAGCCAGAGTCCAGAGGTTCCAGAGGTTAAGAGACAGGCCAAGCCCACACACCTGCTGCATGGCACTCTCAAGATTTGCTGACTTGAGGCCGGGCACTGGGACTCACGCCTGGAATCCTAGCACTCCGGGAGGCCGAGGCAGGTGGATCACCTGAGTTCAGGAATTCAAGACCAGCCTGAGCAAGAGTAAGACCCTGTCTCTACTAAAAACAGAAAAACTAATCAGGTGTTGTGGCAGGTTCCTGTAGTCCCAGCTACTCAGGAAGCTGAGGCAGGAGGCTCACTTAAGCCCAGGAGTTGCTGTGAGATATGATGACACCACAGCACTCTACCCAGGGCAATAGGATGAGACTCTGTCTCAAAAAAAAAAAAAAAGAAAAAAGATTTATTGACTTTACATCTGGCTTCCCAGCTGAGCAATCCTCCACCACTCCCCACACCCCCTAGCTGCAGCATCCCGATAAAATGGTGAACCACTGACACTGAGCTTTCTGAGCTTCCAGAGCCACTCACCTGAGTGCGCAGGACTGAGCAAGCTTCCCCTTCTCCCACCCTCGCCGTCACCTGAGTGCGCAGGACTGAGCAAGCTTCCCCTTCTCCCACC
>NW_003852566.1:3038571-3051454 GCF_000181295.1 Otolemur garnettii
GCTGTCACCTGAGTGCGCAGGACTGAGCAAGCTTCCCCTTCTCCCATACTCACCGTCAGCATGTGGGTTAGGAGAAGGCAGGACTGAAACTGGCCCACGTTGCAGGGAGTCGCGGATTGGCTCTTGCCACCTGCATCCCTAACTGGTTCAGGGACAGATAAGTGACCCCATCAGTGGGTCCCTGCCCAATGGGACCTAAAGAGGGTGTCCAGAAGCCTCCTGCTTCTCCTTAGGAACTAAGAGACTCTAGTCTGTGTGGTGTTAAGATGCAGGTCTGGCCCTGCAGTGGCACCTCACAGCACAGTGTGCGCCCTCGGCCTGATGCGTGGATCCTCATCAGTGCCCTGGAGTGGCAGCTGAAGCTGACCCTACAGCTTCACAGTTATAAAAGCAAACAGACTCTCATGGCATATGCTAGTTTGAGGTGGAATTTCTGTTACTTGCAACCAAAAAGAATCCTAATTGACAGAGAGTTCAAAAAAGAACAACCAACTCAATGTTGGCTATCACTTCTCTCTTACAAGCTGTTGTGAGCTACTGTCCATAGAGACACTTTCTCACTCAGGCTTTGGAAGACCGTCCAGATGGACCTTGTGCACCTACATTACACACAGAACTGAGGCCCAGCAAGCACCACGTGCCCCCCTCGGATCAGCAGCAGACCTGAGACTCAAGCTCAGCCGCCTCCCCAGGCACTCACATCCCCCCTCCCCCGTGGAACAGAGTCTAGTCACTTCTTGGCAGTCAAGTCACCAGGACCTGCATCTCAGTAAAAACTGTCGCTTAGGCAGCTGCCAACAAGTCCCCAGGTTTGTAAATAATTGGGTGAGCTCCACTGTACCACAAAGTTTGGGGGAGTCACAAGACTGAAGCATAGGCCATTACCACAACACCCATCCTCATGCTTCTCCTGCATCTGCCCTGGGGAACCCCCAAATTCATGTTGACCCAGAAAGTCACAATATGACCTTGAAAATAGGGTCTTTACATAACAAAGATGTAAATTATGATGAGGTCATTCCAGATTAGGGTGGGGCCTAAATCCACTGACTAGTGTCCTTAAAAGAAGAGGCCAAGACGCAGACACATAGGGGATAAGGCCACGCACGGGGGATAAGGCCACGCACGGGGGGTAAGGCCACACACAGGGGGTAAGGCCACACATAGGGATAAGGCCACACACGGGGGGTAAGGCCACGCATGGGAGGTAAGGCCAGGCCCGGGGATAAGGCCATGCACGGGAGATAAGGCCACGCATGGGAGGTAAGGCCACACACGGGGGTTAAGGCCACACACGGGGGATAAGGCCATGCACGGGGGATAAGGCCACGCACGGGGGGTAAGGCCACACATGGGGGGTAAGGCCACACACGGGGGTAAGGCTACGCACAAGTGAAAGCTAAGGTAAGTGAAGGATAGCCAAGGATTGTTGCCACCACCAGAGCTGGAAGAGGCCAAGAAGGACCCTCCCCTTGAGCCCTGCCAATACCTTGACTGTGGACTTCTGGCCTCCTAAACTGAGAGAATACATTCCCGTTGTTGTAAGCTCCCCAGCTCATGGTCGTCTGTTGTGTCTGCCCTGGGGAACCAGCAAGGTGCGGACTGGGACTACAGGGTACACAGCATGAGGTCTACACTTCCAGCCCCGACTGCCAAGTTCTAGCCAAAGAGAAGAAGTGCTAGAACTTTCCTTTGGAAGTTCTCTCAGAAGGAAAAGTGCTCTCAGATAAAGACTCCACACTCTTCTGCCCTCACCTGCCCACTGCCAACCTGGGACAGAGGTGTGGTGGCTGGCATTCCTGGGGATGAGGGGCCACACCCCAGAACCCCCCAAGGAATGAGCAGGAGATGTCTGTGTCCCTCCCAACTCTGTGCAGCTCCCGAGAAATTCCTGACTGCAACCTCCAGGCTCCAGAGGAGACAGAACTAAAACTTCCAACCCTAACCCCAGTCTATCTGGGGAGTCGCCAGGACAGGGGCCAGACCTAAGGAACAAGCCCAGAAGCCCGGGTGTGGCTGCTCCACGCTGAGCTTGGCTTTCTTCCTTTTCCTAGGAGGCCCCCTAATGCAGGCGTGCAGCTCCCCTCCCTTCCTTGGGAGATGCAAATCCCCTCTGCTGAGAAGGAAGGGAACAGGCAGCCCAACCTCCTCATGTCCTCACGGACGACAGATGGGCCTGAGGAGCTGCGTTTAGCTGATGAGGCACAGGGGACATGGACATCTGCTCTTTCACTCCTGCTCCTGAGTGGGCTGCCCTGAGTGAAAACCATCCGCATGCTGAGATGGCTGGCGGGGGTTACCTCTGTTCACGGAGGGGAAACAACTTCATGACATTGGATCCATCCCTGCTGCGTTTGAGACTAAGCCCCAGTCGTCTCTCATATGAATACATGGCTTGCTCCCATTTTGCTTCTTTTCAATGTAGGTTTTTCCTATGATAGAGGGTCTTACTTTACACGTCTCCTATTAGAGAAGCTAGCAGCTGCTGGGGGGCCTGAGCTCATTCAATTCTCATGACTCTGGGCAAGTAAGCGACTGCCCCATTTTACAGATGAAGAATCAAGAGGCTCAGAGACAATGAGCACCTTGCTCAGAGTCACACAGGGAACAAGTGGGGAGTCCAACTCATACCCGGCGGGGACATTATGTGACACTGCCTCCCTGGACACAACACTCGCATCCACACACACAGAGGAGAGAAAGGAGGCTGTAGAACACTCCCCAGAACTCAGTGTTAGTATCCGTTTAGACTGTCTATAAACTAGAAATTTAAACCTGACACACCTCTCATGCCCTGAAAAGTCTCCAAGTATCCTCTCCGCAGACAGGAATGACACTGCCACTCTCACTGGAAATGGGGCACTTTCCTCAGAGGAGAAGGGCTTTGTGGGGGGTGGTGCATGTATCCTGAACCTAAGCCCCCTCCTGCCACCACTCAACAAGTCTAGTCAACCTGTGCAGGGTCCCACCCCCCAGGCAGGCTCCCCCTTGCCTCCTCTCTGCTGCTCAAGCTGGGCCCTTCACATCCGGAGCGGAGACTGGCCACATGGGAGGGGTGTCAATCGTTCTAGGATCTAGGCTGGGAGCTCTCTGATGGCAGACTAGTCCCCACAGGGGATCTAGCCCAGCAGGCACCCAGTGAATATGTGCTGGATGAATGACACTCTCTATTCGTGAGTTTTAAAAACAACCATTCTGGTTTTATAAATGCATAAAATAAAATCCCAGACAATCTGTGCTGGCTCAGGGTCTAGCTCACAGCAGGTACTCTCCAAGTGGAGGGTACTAGAAAAAATACGGCCTCTCTTCCATTATTTTCTGGCAAAAAAAAAAGAAAAAAAGAAAGAAAAGAAAGACACTCACCATTTCCCAGCCACCATACGTTAATGTGAAAGGGCCACAGAGAGACCAGAAATGAGCCCCCACTCCTCCCCCAGAGCCTACAGGATGAACACACTAAGAAAACAAACGTGGCCCCAACAAAGAAACTGAAAAGAAACCTCTGAGCCCAGGAAGTCTCAGGAGGCCCAGGCAACCCAGCCTACCCTGGCCCAGCAGCCCGCCTCGCCTACTCAGGACCTGAGACCCAAGGCCTCATATCACCTGTGCCTTGATTTCTCCTGCCTTATCAAACTATTTCCTAAGAGCAGCTGGGAATACAGTTTCACCCCTTATTGTGAAACGAATACACACTCCTTATTAGAAAACGAAAAGCACAACAAAGAACAGCAGAGGAAACAAAAACCACCCCTGATCTCAGCAGCCAGAGGCGACCTCCTCCCTCACCCGCTTCCCCAGGGTGGACCCTGTTTCTCACTTTTCACCTTATACTATGTTCTCTCTCCCAAGACCCCAGGGTTTGTCATACAAGCCATCGTCCCAACTCAGGAATGCAGACAGACAAGTGGCAGAACACACACAGTACAATCGATCTATACTTGGGTGTCTGCCTCTGCGGATGTCCTGCAGTAGACTCGAGACTGGAGTCAGCACACTGAAGGGCAGAAGGGAGCAGAGAGCTGTCCTCTCTCAGAGGCACAGGCCCCTTCCAGGCAGAGGATCTAGGGCCACAAGGAACACAACAGCCCCAGTCTCTCCCCTCACGGAACCTGCAACCTAGAAGGGGGAGGCACATAAGAAACAAATGAAGAGACAGATAAAATTATCAGATAAGAATTGCTGTGCCAAGGACAGGAAAAGGTGGCTTGTGACAGTGGCTGGGAGGCTGATCTAGGTGGTGCTCAGGCGAGCCTCCCTGCAGAGGGGACACAGGTGGGGCCAGACATACTAAGATGGGGGCGAGGAGCAGAGCGCTCCTGGCCAATGACATGGAAATACCTGTGTAAAGGCCCTGAGGCAGAGAGCAAGCTGCAGACGACCCCTGTCTTGCCTTTGGACACCTGAATTATCCCTGACTTTGTTAATATCGACTAATTGGATAGGACATAGTACTATCTTGCTTCTAATTTTATGACACTTATTTTTATACGTAATAGGCATGATGTTTCTTTTTTGTGAACTGTGTATCCCCACCATTTGACTAATTATGCATTGTGTGGTTTTCTTATAGATTTGGCAAACTATTTAGAGAAGACACTGACTCTGCCACATTGTTTTCAGAATGTTTCCCAATCTGTGTCTGGGCTTTGTACCGTGCTAATTCCCTGCACGGCAGCCAGGCATCAAATACTCTGTTGGGAAAACCGGGTAGAGTTCTATTTGCCTTGGTCCATTACAACAGAATTCATTTTCAGATCTCATTGGAGATCGCCATTAGTCCATCATTTACAATTGAGTTTTTAAATCAATGGCCTGAGACAGAGTATAAAATTCCCATCAGCCTTTACCCTGTAAAATGTGAGTGTGGGTTGAGTATTCCTTACCTGGAATGCTTGGGACTAGAAGTGTCCCAGGTTTTGGAATTTTTCAGATTTTGGAATATTTGCATATATACAAGAATTATCTTGGGGATAGGATCTGAGTCTAAGCATGAAATTTATTTGTTTCATATACAACTTATATCTATAGCCCCATGTAATATTTTATGTAAAAATATTACCAAATATTTTTAATAACTCTGTATATGAAACACAGTTGTTTTATTCACTGAACCAGTAGAAAGCCCAGCAGTCATTCTCTCAACCACCACGTGGACAGTCTGTGGCTATGTGGCATCACTATCATGCCTGTTGCACAAACCATTAGCACAGTGAAAACATGTGGGCATCTTGTGCAAGGGAATCTGGGTGAGCATAGACCTTCCTCCCCTTAGAGACGCTAAATAAATGGCATTGTGTGCCTGTGTTTTGACTGCACCCTGTCACATGAGGACAGGAGTGGTATTTTCCTCTCGTGGCATCATGCTGCCACAGAAAACGTTATGGGCTTTGGAGCATTTGGATTTTGAATCTTTGGATTAAGAAGGTTCTAATACCTCCACTCCCAGGAAACTCCATAGGATAGAGACGAGCTTTGCAAATAACTGCCGCAGTGGAAAACATTAACTTTTCATCATTATTTGACAAATGGTGTCAAGTTAATCATGTTTCCACAGGAAAAACCAGACCAACACTTGCTAGGCAGGTGGAGGGAAGCAATCTGGTTGCCTTTGGTCAAGATCACTCAGCATCGGGATGTCGGGTTCCTATTTTGCTTTGACTACTTTAGGGATTGTGAAAGCTCTCTCTGTGGAACCAGAGAGAATAATTAAAATGAAATTGTGCTTTATGGCTCACTTACTTTGGTGGGACAAGTGAGTCTCTGACTTAATCACAGATAGCCTGAGTACATACTGGGAGCTCGGAGTTTGAGTATGTGGTTCCGATATACGGTCACCTATCCTCTGCAGAACATACAGTATTTCCTATCCCTTCACATTAGGGGAAGAGAGTCTTTCTATTTAAACTGTGAATTTTGTATCCAGTCAATTTTGGCATTTTAATTGGTCTAGTCCATTTACACTTAATGTAATTATTGCTATGATTTGTTTGACTCTACCATTTGCCATCTCTTTTTTTATTTGGCCCATCTGGTTTTTCTTTCTTTGACCCTTCTCTTAGTATAAACAAAAGTTTATTTTTAGTATCTCATTTTATTTCCTCTATTACCATTTTAGCTGTGCCTCTCTATGCTACTTTTTAGCCTTCAATTTATCACAGGCTCCCTGAATTAACAGTGTCATACACCACGTCAAGTAGGATGTAAGGACTTGTAAGGACTCTGCAAGCATGTCAATCCATTTCTCCCACCCACCCCTATCCTTCGTAATGTTTTACATGTTTAACTTCTGCATGTTACAAACCCCACAGTTACTGTTTTGCTTTCAAGTCAGTGTGTTTTAAGGAAAGTATCACACGTTTACTCTCATTCACCCATTTCTGATGCTCTTCATCTCCTTCCTACAGACCTACACTTCTACTGGGCATTGTTTCCCTTCACCCCAAGAACTCCTGTTAGTACTTCTGATGGTATAGGCTCAGGCGAGAAATCATCTCAGCTTCTGTTTATCTGAAAATGTCTTGGTTCCACTCTTATTTTTCTTTTTGAGACGGAGCCTCAAGCTATCCCCCTGGGTAGAGTGCCATGGCATCACAGCTCACAGCAACCTCCAACTCCTGGGCTCAAGCGAGTCTCCTGCCTCAGCCTCCCAAGTAGCTGGGACCACAGGCGCCTGCCACAGCGCCTGGCCATTTTTTGGTTGCAGCCATCATTGTTGTTTGGCAGCCCGGGCTGGGGATTCGAACCCGCCACCTTAGGTGTATGTGGCTGGCGCCTTAGCCGCTTGAGCCACAGGCGCCGAGCCCACTCTTATTTTTCAAAGAATGTTTTTGCTAAAGTTCTCGGTGGACAGATTTGGTAGTGTTCCACAACACTTCCATGTACAAGATGGTATGTGAGAGTCCCAGTTGCTCCCCATCCGTGAGTCCCAGTTGCTCCCCATCTGTGAGAGTCCCAGTTGCTCCCCATCCGTGAGTCCCAGTTGCTCCCCATCCGTGAGAGTCCCAGTTGCTCCCCATCCGTGAGTCCCAGTTGCTCCCCATCCGTGAGAGTCCCAGTTGCTCCCCATCCCTGTTGTTTCTTGGCATGATTAGCTTTCTAAATTTAGCCCTCCTAGTGGTTGTGCAGAGTTGTCTGTGTGCTTTTCTTCCCCTTAGAAACATAGGTTATTTTTTAATGTAAACACAGGATCTACCATTAAACTTTTACTAGTGCTATCTAAATATCTTGAATTTCCAATTTTTGGTTATTTTAAACATTTGGGGGTATAATTTATATATTGTAACATTCATTCATTTTTAGCAAGCTCAGCAAATTATGCAATCATCATTACAATCCATTCTGGAACATTTTTACAACCTCATATGAATTTACAGCTAATACGCATTCCCTTCCCTAGCCCAGTTAGCCACTAATCTACTTCCTGTCTCTACTTGTCTATTGGGAGCATTTCATAAAAATGAAATCAGAGAACATGAGGTCATTTGTCTAGCTTCTACCATTTGGCATAACATTTTTGAGGTTCATCCATGCTGTAGCATGTAACAATATCTCATTCCTTATTAATCAATTGCCTTGTGTTATATAGATATGCCAAATTTTATCCATTCACCAACTGATGGACATTTGGAAGGTTTCTACTTGCTGATTATGAATAACACCACAATGAACCTTCAAGTCGTTATGCAAACTTGTGCTTTTCATGTCTTTAGGGTGGATACCCATGAGTGAAATTGCTGAATCAGTAGGTAAATTTATGTTTAACTCTTTAAGAAACTGCCAAACCATTATCCAAGTGGCTACACCATATTACAATCCCACCAGCAATGTATTTCCCACTGTTCCACATCCTAGCTAACACTTGATATTGTCTCTTTTTATTATGTCATTCCAGTAGGTGTGAAATCATATCTAGTTATAATTTTAATTTGTAGTTTCCTGATGACCAATGAGGTTGAGCACCTTTTCATGTGTCTACTAGTCATTTAATTATCCTCTTTTTGAAACATGTGTTTGCCCATTTTTGAGTTATTTTTCTTATTGTTATGTAACTTTTATGATCTTCACAAATGATCTTTGTGGTATACATGTTGAAAATACTTTCTCCCACTCTGTAGCTTCCTTTGTCTCTTTTACTGGTGCCTCTTTAATATTCAATGTGCAACCCTTTCTGAATAGTATATTTATGCAAATAATATATTTGTATCCTACTTAAGAAATATTTACTGGCTCTAAGATCATGAAGATAGTTTTGTTTTCTGCTACTAATTTATTGTTTTACATTTAGGTCTAAAAGCCCACTTTGAATTAATATTTACGGATAGTGCATGTGTAAGAGTCAATGTTTCTGTTTTTTCTTGCAGATGTCCCACTATTCCAACATGGTTTATTGAAAACTCATTCTGTCTCTAGTAAACTGCAGAGTTACCTTCCCCTTAAATCAAGTGATGGAATATGTACAGGTCTATTTCTGGACTTTCCTGTTCCATTGACCTATCTACCCTTCAGCCTCACATCTTTACCACTGTAGCTTTGTAGTAAACTTTGTTATAGGTTGTAAAAGAACTTCAATTTTTTTCTTCTTCAAGATTGTGATTCCACATCCTTTATGTTTTTTATCATATTTAGAATCTGCTTATAAATGTATACAAAAAAATTCTGCTGGGATTTTAGTCATATTGTGTACTGAATCTACAGATTATGAAAGAACTTATATACAAACTAAATCTTCTAATCCATGAAAATGGTATCACTCTCCACTTATTTAGGTCTCTGATATGGTTTGGATATTTGTTCCCCTCCAAAGCTCATGTTGAAAATTTGAACCCCAATGTAATGAATGAGCTCCTGCTCAGATAGCACACATGGAGATCTGTTAAAGGAGCCCGAGCCTCTTCCCCCCTCCCTTGCTCCCTTACTCTCACCATGAGACACCTGCTCACCTTTCACCTTCCACCATGAGTAAAAGCTCCCTGAACCCCGAACCAGAAGCAGATACCAGCCCCATGTTTCCTGGGTGATCTGGAAAACCATAAGCCAAATAAACTTTTTTTATCAATTACCCAGCCTCAGGTATTTCCTTTGTAGCGATGCACAAAGGATTAAGACCATCTCCTTTATTTTCTCAGCAGTCTTGTAGTTTTCAGGGTAGATATCTTACACAACTTTCATTAGATTTATTCCTAGGTATTTCAAAACTTTTTTGTACTCTATTGTAACTGATACTTTTAAAAGCTTCTTTCCATATTTGGAGATCACTTAGGGATCTAAAAATAGACCTGCTATTTGATTCTTCAATTTCTCTACTAGGTATATATCCAAGAGATCAAAAATCACTTTGTAACAAAGATATTTGCACAAGAATGTTTATTGCAGCCCAATTAATAATTGCTAAGCCATGGAAGAAGCCCAAGTGCCCATCGACCCATGAATGGATCAATAAATTGTGGTATATGTACACCAGGGAATATTATGCAGCCTTAAAGAAAGATGGAGACTTTACCTCTTTCATGATTGCATGGCTGGAGCTGGAACATATTCCTCTTAGCAAAGTATCTCAAGAATGGAAAAAAAGTATCCAATTACCAGCCCTACTATGAAACCAATTTATAGCTTTCTTATGAAAGCTACAACCCAACTATAGCACAAGAAGAAGGGGAAAGAGGAGAGGGAAGGAAGGGGAGGGGGAAGGAAGCGTGGAGGGAGTGTAATTGGTGGGAACACAACTATGGTGCATTTTACAAGGGTACATGTTAAATTTACTAAGTGTAGAGTATAAATGTCTTAACACAATAACTAAGAAAATGCGGTGAAGGCTATGTTAACTACTTTGATGAAAATATTTCAAATTGTATATAAAACCAGCACATTGTACCCCATAATTGCATTAATGTACACAGCTATGATTTAATTTTTAAAAAGTTTCTTTCCAATTGTTCAATGCTAGTATATAGAAACTATTTTAATATATTTACTTTGTACCTAGAGATTTAGATAAATTCATTTATTAATTCTAATAGTTTGTAGGGTCTTGCTATGGTCTGAATGTGTTCCCACAAAATTCATTATGTTGAAACTTAATCACTAATGTGATAGCATTAAGAGGTAGTGACTTTAACAGGTAATTAAGTCAGGAGTAAAGAGGCCTTACGAATGGGATTAATGGCCTCATAAAAGAGGTATGAGGGAGCTGCCTGCTTCTCTGCTGTCCTTCTGTCCTTTCCACAATGTGACAACACAACATTCCAGGCACCATCTTAGAAGCAGAGACAAGGCCCTCAACAGACACTGAACTTACCAGCACCTTGATCTTGGAGTTCTCAGCCTCTAGAATTGTGAGAAATAATTTTCTATTACTTCTAAATTACCTAATCTGTGGTACTTTGCCATATAAGCAGGAATAAACTAAGATAAATATCTTGGATTTTTTATATCACAATCATAGCATCTGCAAATAATGAGTTTTCCTTTTTTTCTAATCTTTAACTTTTCTTTTATTGTCGTTTGTATGTGATGTTCTAGCTAGTGCACTGTTGAATAGAAATGGTGTTAGTGCACATCTTATTTTGGGCTTGAATTTGGGTGGGAAATGACCAATAGTGCATCATTATGTACATTGTTAGTTATAGGTTGTATTTTATTTTTAGGAGACAGGGTCTCACTCTGCCACCCAAGCTGGAGTACAATGGTGCCAGCATAGCTCATTGCAGCCTCAAAATCCTGGGCTCAAGCAATCCTTCTGCCTCGGTCTCCCAAGTAGTTAGGACCACAAGCATATGCCACCATGCCTTCCTTTTAAAATTTTTTGTAGAGATAGTGTGTCAATATGTTGCCCAGGATGGTATCAAACTCCTGGGCTCAAGTGATCCTTCCATGTTGGCCTCCCAAAGTGCTAGGAGTATGAGCCAGAGCCACCATGCCCAGCTAGAAATAGGTTTTTGAAAGAAACACTTATGGAATTTGGGGAATTCCATTCTACTCCCAGTTTGCTGAGAATTTTTGTTATAAAATCAAATTTTATCAAATGCTTTTTCTGCACCCATTAAGATGACCATATGAGTTTTTCCTCCTATATTATATTACTATGTTGAATTATTAATATAGTCACTGATTTTAGAATATTAAGCCAAATTATATTCCTAGAATATACCCAACTTTGGCATGACTTATTAGTCTTTCTGTATACTGCTAGATTTGATTGTTAATATCTTACTAGTATTCTTATATCTGTTTATAAGAGATTATACAAAATTTTTCTTTTCTTGTAATATCATTGGTTTTGGAATCAGAGTTATGCTGGTTTCATAATGTTTCTGTTTCTCTATTTTCTGGAAGAATTTGGCTAGAATTAGTTTTATTTCTTCCTTAAATACTTGAATGAATTTACCTGTGAAGCTATCTAGCTTTAAGCTTTTCATTATAGGACAATTATTATTATTATTTATTTCAGATTAATATGAGGCTACAAATGTTTAGGTTCCATTGTTTGTATTCGTTAGGTAAAGTTCAAGTTGTAGTTCAGCTCTTCACCAGGGGGTGTGCTGAATACCCTTATGTTGTGCCCATTAAGTGAGAGCTTACCAATTTCCCTTACTTCTCCCCTCTCCCTTTTCCCTCCTCCTTTCTCCCCCTATAACCCCAAAGAGAATAACCCACATCACAAAGTCCCAAAGCTGCAAATTCTGACTTGGATGTGGAGAGAAGGGAACACTTTCATACTGCTGGTAGAATTGCAAACTAATAGAGCCTTTATGGAAAGAAGTATGGAGAATCCTCAAAGAAAAAGGTAAAAATAAACCTTCCATTTGATCCCACAATCCTATAAAGGGTCTCTACACAAGGAAAATTATTAATTACATATGTAAATTCTTTAACAGCTATAAGACTACTTATTTTTTCTGTTTCTTTTAGTGTCAGTCTGATAAATTGTGCTTACTCAAGAAATGTGCTCCTTTCATCTAGGTTTCAAGTTTCTTGATATATGCTGTTCATAATGTTTTTAATGCTAATAGGAGCTATGGTATTTCTCATTTTGCACCTTTTATACTGGTAACTTACAGTCTCTTTTTTGTTTTATTAGTATTACTAGGGATTTATCAATTGTAATTATCTTTTGAATTTCCTCAATTCCTCAATTGATTTTATTTCAATCTTTCTTGCTCTTTTATATTTCCTTCCTTCTACTTCCTTGGAGTTTAATTTGCTGTTCTCTTTCTTTCTTCTTGAGGTGGAAGCTCAGGTGTTTCATATTTAGCATTTCTTTTTGTCTAAAATATATTTTGCTCTAAGGGCTAATCACAACCCATACATTTTGAAATATGGTCTATTTTGGTAAAAGTACAGGATTCTGCAGTTGCTGTCAGTTTAGTTCAAGTTCTGTGTTGTTTAAGTCTCACTTCTGCCTGCATGTTCTATCGCATGCTGATAGAAGTGTGTTCATCTACAACTATAATTGTGAATTTGCCTATTTCTCCTTTTAGTTTTGATAATTTTACATGTTTTGAAGTTTTGTTATTAAGTGTATTCCTGCTAAATTGACCCCTTTGTTATTAAGAATTGTCTCTATGTGTCTTTAATATCACCTCTTTCCTCAAAGTGTGCAACATGAATATAGCTAGACAAGCTTTGCTTTTCGCGTGCGTATAGTGTATCTTTCCCCATCCTCTTATATGCTCAATCTAACCTTGTCCTCATAAGTAAGATGTCTTATAAATACTGCTGGTTTGTTCTTTGATCCAGTCTATGAATCTTAGTTTACTTAACTTTTCAGCCACCTATGCCATACAGGTTCAAGGTGTGACAGATGCCTTGAGGGGCACACTGGCTGTCGTGTGTGTTACAGCCCGCACACCGGCTGTCGTGTGTGTTACAGCCCGCACACCGGCTG
>NW_003852566.1:3051522-3058414 GCF_000181295.1 Otolemur garnettii
CCGGCTGTCGTGTGTGTTACAGCCCGCACACCGGCTGTCGTGTGTGTTACAGCCTGCACACCGGCTGTCGTGTGTGTTACAGCCCGCCCCTCTAGAGAGCTTTATCTGCCATGTCTGCTGAGGCTACAGGAATTACCACTCTGCCTTTCCATCCGGGATCACTGGCTTCCTCTAATACCTCAGGGCTCAGTGAATATTCTATGGAGCAAACAGCCTGGTTGGGGGTTCCTGTGGTTTCCATTCCTTCATGCTAACCCTGAGATAGCAAAAAGCCTTATTCATTTCTCTAACCTGCAGTGGCATCTCTCTACTTGGGGACCCCAATCCTCAGCCCACTGGGAAAATCAGCAGATGCCTCCAGCCCAGGCTGGACCCTTTGCCTTCTCTTGGGAATTTTCCTCACGGCTTGCACAGCTCTCCAATATCTTTAAAAATATGATTGTTTCCAATTTATGTTTTCCCCTAGGTGTTGCAGTAGGATGGCGAGGCAGTGTGCCCTACCTGCCACATCTTAACCTGCTAGCAGAAGTCTGCTCATGGTTGTTTATGTAAAACTGGCCAACCGTGCCCAGCTCTGATATGCCATCATGGCACCTTCCTACAACATCACCCACTAGCCTCACTTTACACGGGAGCAGACTGTGCTGCGCAGTCTGTGATCCACCAAGGATCACACACCAAGAGAGAGGAGACCTGCAGCCCAAGGCCAGGGAACAGCTACGAAGACAGGGACCTGCTGGAACCCCAGTGCCCCAAATAATGCCCGAAGCATGGTAGGTCCTCAAAACTCCACACTTCGCACAGCACGTACCAGCCTGCGGATGTCGCGCTCGCACTCGCGCTTGATGCGATGCACCTCATCCTGGTGAGCCTGGTAGGCAGCTCGCAGGTCGGCTGCTTTGGCTTTGTCCGCCTGCATACAATTGCTGAGGGCCTCCTCAGCCTGCTTGCGTGCTGCCTTGAGCTCCAGGATCTCCTGCTGCAGCCGCTGGCGCTCGCCATCGAAGGCCCTGCGCGCCTCATCGCGCGCGTCGGCCAGCAGCGCAGTCTTGACTTTGTCCGCGGCACCATCACGCAGCACATTGAGTGTGGCCTGCAGCCGCTGCAGCTCGCCCTCCTTTATCTTGGCCGTACGCGCCGCCTCCTGCTCGTGCTGCCGGATGAGCGCCTCGCGCACAGCCTGCAGCTCCTTAGTCTTTTCCTCGTGCAGCTTGGCCTTGAGCTCGGAGATGTAGGCCGTGTGCCGCCGCTGCTCCTGCTCGCGCTCCAGCTTGGCCTCCTGCAGCCGCTCACGCAGCTTGCCCACCTGCAGCCAAGCGGCGAGAGAGCCAGTCAGGTCAGCGTTGAGGCCCGGGGTGCTGGCTGTGCCTGGGCGCAGCCTCCCTACCCAGGCAACCCTCCCTTTGGGGGTCCCACACTCCCATCCCTCCCTGCTCTGGGCATCCCCACCTGGAATGTTTCCATCTGGTTTCCTGAGATTACCCTGGGGGTGGACAGCACATTTGATACCTCTTCCAATGGGCATATTTATGAGAAAGGACAGTTTACCAGTCATAAAACACACCCAGCAGAAATCATCTCTCTCAATAAAGCTGGGAAGGAATTAAACCAGAAATACATTTCTAATGCCCCCACACATGAACTTGCACTTAGAACAGATGACCAGGCTTCCGTCTTGGGGTGAAGGGGCACCACACTCTAGAGCTGAAACCAGTAAGGGGTGGGCTCTGGCCTACCCCCAAATTAATCTCTCATAGTCCCAGGAAACAGGGAGTCTCCCCAACCCCTGTTCCCTTTTGTCACATGGCAACCAAGGCTCAGAGATAGCGCTAGTGACCCACCAGAATGAGGGGCTGCCAAGGGTTGGTGCTAGCTTCACCCAGTCAGGACACTTGGCCCAGAACCTGTGCCCTGCCAATGCCTGAGTCTGCTCATCTCATCGGCAAACAGTCAAAGCATTATTTGTAAAATGTGCCAAGGGACAGTGGTTTTTTGTTTTGTTTTGGTTTTGGTGACAGAATCTCACTCTGTCACCCATGGGTATAGTGCCATGATTTCAACATAGCTCACAGCAACCTCAAACTCCTGGGCTCAAGCAATCTTTTTACCTCAGCCTCCCAAGTAGCTCAGACTCCAGGCACCCACCATGACAGCCAACTAGTTTTTCTAGTTTCAGTAGAGATGGAATCTTTCTCTTGCTTAGGCTGGTCTCAAACTCCTGGCATCATGCAATCCACTTGCCTCAGTCTCCCAGAGTACTACAATTACAGGCATGAGCCACCCCCACTGGGCAGGGACTGTGTTCTTAAAACACTTCAAAATGCTTTCTTGCATTTTTTTTTTGATATTTCATTTCAAATATCTTGCAATACACATACTCCACAGGAACCCTTGACACTCCATTTGTTTCCTAAACACTACCAGTCTCTGACGAGCTAAAATGAATTACCTCTGATGCACAAGCTGCCTGCACAGAAAATGGCAACACTTTCCCCCGGACCATCCTGCTCACAGCATCCTAACGTGTTAAAATTAACTCCAGGTGAGGAGTTTTACAATGTCACCTGGGTTTTGATAAATCCTTACTTATCAACACACAAGATCAACCCTCCTTATATCAAACACTCACAATCACAGAAGTAAAATCAGAGGGCCAGTCAGTATCTGCCTACCTTGCCCTGGGGTCAGTCCTTTCCTAATGGAGTTAGCACCAGAAAGCCAGAACTTTAAATATTTAACAGGATTTTCCTAGTTACTGACAAAATGCCTCTGCCAGTCTCCTCCCTAGGCGGCAACACTGTCCTAATTCTCTGGTTAATACTGACAGCCACCTGGGGTCAGAAGGGTCTGAGATAGTCGGATTCTGAACCTGCTTTGATGAGTTGAGTTTCTCTAGACTAATTTCTCATCCTCTATGGTGGTTGATTCTGTGGGTCAAGAGTATCCAATCATTTGGTCAAATACCAACCTAGATGGTGCTGCAACATTTTGGTTTTTATTTTCCAGATGAGATTAACATTCACATCAGTAGACTTTGAGTAAAGCAGATTTTGTCCATAATGTGGGTGGGCCTCACCCAATCAGTCAAAGGACTTAAGAGAAAGACTGAAGTCCCTTGAGGAAGAAGGAATAGAAGGAATTCTGCCATCAGACTGCCTTGGGATTCAGACCGTAAGTTCATCCCTTGCCCGAATTTCCAGCCTGCCAACCTGCCTTATACATTTCATATTTGTCAGCCCCAGCAATTACATAAGCCAATTTCAAAAAAAGAAAAACAAAAAAGAAGCCCACAATGACAGGACATGTCAAAGAGACATAGGAACCACCTGAAAGGACCCTAACAGCCAAAGCTGGAATGGTCAGAACAACAAAATAAAGCAATATTGGATTATAATCCTAAGTATAAAATCACCATCCGTTGATTATATTATATCACCACTGATATAAATAAATGATTGACTAAATATATAACAAAGAAAAAAATATATATAAAAAAATAAACTCTGAAGAGCTCCACAAGCCCCAGGAGATGGACCTATCTCCAGGCCATAGGACACAGTGGGACACACAGAAGGTACTTAATGACTAGCAGTGGGTTGAGCACAGAATGGAAGGTGGAGGTTGCAAGGGTAGCTGCTGGCTGGGCCACCAGAGTCTCCCTCAGTCAGAGCCAGCTGGTGTGCACATTGGTCCCACTCCTGGGGGCCCCTCTGCCTCCACTCCCTTCCATACTCCTGCAGGGGAAGGAAGCTTCCCTCAGCCCAGCTGGGTCACTATCTCTCTGGGCTCCCAGAGCCGGAATGATTCTCTTCATCACCAAAGGCCAATCCTCTCTCCCTCACCAAATGAGGCCAGCAGCCCCAGAGGACAGGATGAAGGGATCAGCAACTGGGATATGGGGACAACCAGCTCTGGCCTGTGTCCTGACCACTGACTCCATGCCCACATGCACCCTAGACTGTGGGCCTTTCCAAGTTGAGTATTCTGCCTCACTCAGAGTGCTCATGAGTGTTGCTGGACACTTGGGATTGTATGAACACAATTCACTTCCCCTCTACACTGCCTCCTCAGGCCCTGCTCCCCCCACACTGTTTTCTGAACCTCTGATGCAAAGTGCCCAGTGCTATTGTACTGCAAGCTCCCTGTGCCTCTCTGCTCCCATCTTGCTTGAGGGCAGGGGCTGTTTCTGAGTCATTTCCAAACACGTGTCACCCAGCCCAGGGGTGCATATGCATGCAGGGGGCTTGCTGAATGAATGAATGACACATTTACCACAGTCCCTCCTCCTATGGTGTTCTGGGGGCATGCTGTGCTGAAATAACAACACTTTAAATGTGGCTTTGACAGTTACGAGATTACATAACAGTAACACTGAAATGCCACTGTAAACTTTACATTTATGTGCTTCAGACCAGCCAACAAACACATTGCTGAATTCGTGGTGAAGAGCTTCCTAAAGAGCCCCTGAGGGTGGCTGGAGTGAGAAAATAGGCAGCCAGGATGTGTCCCTGTGGAAATTCCTGCCCATCCCAGGGGTGAGGAGGCAGCCTGGTGACACAGAGGCACAGCCTAGGCCTCCCACAGGCCTGGCTTCCAAACTGGCACCACAACCTTACTGTGCTGACCTGGGGTTTGGGCTGAACTGTGTCCCCTGAAATTCATATGTTGAAGTCCTAGCTCCAGAATGTGACTATATTTGGGGATAGAAGCTTTGAAAAGGTAATTAACGTAAAATGGGCACATGAGAGTGGGCCTTCATCCGATCTGAAAGGTGCCCTTGTAAGAGGAGATACAGATACAGACACAGAGAGGGCCATGTGAGGACAGAGGCCTAGAGACCTCCAAAGTAGCCAATCCCACACACCCCTCCAGCATCTAGGCCCGTGAGACAAGTATCCACTGCTCAAGCCACCCAGTCTGTGGGACTTTGCTACAGTGGCCCACAGGCTACCATGCCTGGGCACATCCCCTCACCTTCCCAACCTTTCACTCTGTGAACTAAATAAAATCCTAAGATCCCAGTTGACAGATGGACCCCCTCGCCTTGGCCAAGAGGACCCCAGAAAAACCTTAAAGCTAATTTGCCAGACATGAGGAAAAGTGAGGTCAGACAGGCCCTGTCATGCTCCCTCAGTTTTGGAGTTATGCTTTGTAATAATAAGACTCTAAACCATCAGCAGGCCTACGACCGTGCATGATGGATTAACCCACACCTCCAGGCCAACAGATCACTCAGCAGATCACATGTGTCTCGGTAAATGTCTAGCGGGTTATCTCTGATTACCAGTCATCCTTAAGCTAAAATATTCTCAGCCTGTAGACAAAGCCTCATTTCTCTAACCAATTGTAAATCCAAAAAACTTTAAACCTACCTATAACTTGTAAGCCCGCCCCTTTGAGATGTCCTGCCTTTCTGGGCCAGACCAGTAATGCCTTCCATGTATTGACTTATGATCTTCCCTGTAATTCCTGTCTCCACAAATGTGTAGAACCAAACCGTAACCTGCTATCACAGACCCATCTTCTCAGAATCTCTGGACAAAATGTGCTTCGGGCCTTCAGTCACGTATACTCAACTCAGAACAAACCTCTTTAAATAACAGTTTGGCCTTACTCCTGTTATCAGCTTGCTCATGTGTACCACGGAGGAGGTCATCCCGACCTCACAGGTACTTCAAGTCTCATCAGATCCTCTAAAGCACCCAGTATTGTCTGCACGGAAGACACAGATGTCACGCTGTCTCCTGAGTGAGCATGTGGCAGACAGCACCCAATCCTCGCGTATGCCTATCTCATTCATTTCTCAAACAATCCAGGAGGCAGAAACCTTATGCCTCAGAGGTGCCCCTACAGATAGGAAAGCTGTGGCAGGGATAGGTACATGGCTCAGCCCAAGACTTGAAGGCAGGTAGGTGGCAGACATGGGGATAGGGGCTGGAGCCCTGGCAGTCAGACTGGGTGTGCAGCTTCCCTCATCACCACAGCTGCTGTTACTACTTCTAGATCCGATCTGCTAGTCCCTGGAACCCTGGCCACTCACCTGGCAGCCCTGAAAGATCCCTGGCGGGTGACCTAGCCTGGGTATGGAAAGGCTGCCATCACCAGCAGCTGTGGCTGAAAAGAGGCTGACTGCATTAGACCTGGAGTCCCAAATGCTCGGGGAGGAGGGAGGTGCATCTGTGCCCAGACCCCAGGTTGGGAACTCAGCCTCTGTCCTTGTAGTTATCCTGGGTGGTACTGGAGCCAGAGCCAGGCCCAGGCCCAGGCCACAGTCCTCTCCTCACCTGGGAGCTGGGACCCCTCCCCCACCCTCCAGTAGCTGCCTGAGTCCCAGCTCAACTACACAGCCTCCTCCCCCCTGCTCCAGTACTACAGCAGGGGCTGAAGAGCACTTCAGGACTTTGAGTAGAGTCTCCCAAATCAGGACAGATCCTCACCTGCTCAAGACACCCAGGAACAAGCCTGAACCGCCATCCCCTTTCTATCCTCCGCATGGATGGCTCCTCTCTGCACTCTGAGCCCTAGCTCACTTCACCCTCACACCCACCCAAGTCATAGCCACACGATAAAAAGGACTGTGGCAGGGTCTGGGCACCAGACACCAACTGGCTTTTTTATTTTTTTGGCTGGGGCTGGGTTTGAACTCGCCACCTCCGGCATATGAGGCCAGCGCCTTACTCCTTTGAGCCACAGCTGCCGCCCCCAACTGGGCTTTTTGTTATAGCCATTACATCAGATCTTCACAAGCATCTTAAATAGGACTGTTATTATTACATGGTGTATCAGATAAAAATACAGAGACCAAGCCACTTGCCCAGGATCATGAAGCCAGGTAGGGACCAAGTTGAGGGCTTAGTGATTTTCAACCAGTGTGGCTTGATGAGTGTAGAAA
>NW_003852566.1:3058710-3071509 GCF_000181295.1 Otolemur garnettii
GGCGCCGAGCCAAGAGTCATATCTTGGTGTGCTTGCATTGCTAGAAATAATGATTTAATAAGCTTAAAGCCAATATTCAATTGTTTATTGTAAGTAGGTTAAAAACTGAATTAAGAAAATGACTGTAGATGGTGGGCAAAGGGAGTAAGACAGGAGGAAAGTGGATTAGAGAAGAGCAGGTGGACATTCAGACTGCAGGACCTACGCTGAGAAATTCCATGGTGCAAGAGCAACAGCTTGAAGTCTGGCCCCTTAAGACAAGCAGACTGTCTTGCTGGAACTGCACCCCTCCCCCATGGTAACTCAGCCCCAAGGGAGGGCTGTAACTCTTTGGCACTGAGAGGCCAGGCTCCCTGCAGGTGGACTGCTCTCTCTGAGGGAGTGAGCTCAGGGGGGAGGGAAGATTTGCAAGAGAATGGGAAACCCAGCACAAATGCTTTCATCTCATTGGAGAGAAAGTCTTTCAGGAAGGTGAGGGAAAAGTGCTCCTCCCCTCCTATTTCTCAGTATGGGATAGCACCGCCTGCCCGGAAGCCTTCCCAGATGCTTAATTGCTTATCTTGGGGTTTGTGTGCAGTGCTCTAATTGGGATCAGCCTTGACATCCTGCACCTGGACTATGTTCCTGTCCCAAGCTTTGTTTGTGTTAGGATCTAAAGTAATGTAGAGTGATAAAAGCAAGAAGTAAATCAATGCAATTAAGGTAGTTAAAGAAATAGTTTGGTTAGAAAATGCAAGCCCAGCAAGAACCATGACATAAGAGCTTAGCCTCCTGCTCACTTAATTAATGTATTTAATAAAAAACGGAGCTAGCCTGGAGCAAGGGGCTTGCCACTGGTCCTCACATAGACCTAGGATGTCATCAGTCCCCCTGACCCAGCTCTTTGAAAAACTTTCTCTTCATGTCTCGACTATTCATTTTTCCCTCATCTTCTCATCTCCACCAGCCACTGGGAGGGAACTCACAGCAGTTTGGGGCCGGTCCCCAACAGCTCAAAAATTTTTAAAGATTATTAATTAAATTATTTTCAAAAGAAGTTCAAAGCACAGTAAGTATATTCTTTTTTTTTGAGACAGTCTCAAGCTGTCACCCTGGGTAGAATGCTGTGGCATCACAGCCTCACAGCAAACTCAAACTCTTGGGCTTAAGTGATTCTCTTGCCTCAGCCTCCCAAGTAGCTGGGTCTACAGGCACCCCCCAGAACACCTGGCTATTTTGTTTGTTTGCTTGTTTTATTTTTCAGCAAAATATGGAACACTTCATGAATTTGCATGTCATCCTTGCGCAGGGGCCATGCTAATCTTCTCTGTATCGTTCCAATTTTAGTATATGTGCTGCTGAAGCGAACACCACCCAGCTATTTTTTTGTTGCAGTTGTCATTGTTGTTTTAGCTGGCCCAGGCCAGGTTCAAACCACCAGCCTTGGTATATGTGGCCGGCACCCTATCTACTGAGCTAAAGGCACTGCCCAGTATATTCATTTTTTACTCTTTTATTTTCTGATCAATATAATTTATGTGTGCCAGGGAAGTTTAACTATATAGGTTCAAATGTGCAATGAGATAAAAAAAACTTGAAAAACACTGGAACCAGAGTGAGGTCTGCAGCTAGGTCTGCTTAGGAAGCCCAGGATCCTCCCTCAGGTATAGGCTGTAGTTTAATAGGACTCCCACAGCACACAAGCACCCACCCAGGCTCATCCTGACCAGCTCCAAAGCTCAAATCTGCCCTATAAGAGCAAGACAGTACGTTCCCAGCTCTTCATCTCATACTGTACTAAGTCCTGGCCACCCCAGCAGGTGGCACTCAGTGCACGTGTCCTTATGCAAAGAGCTAGTACTGTGAACTATGACTTAATTTCATGGGCGAACTAGCTAAAAGCCAGACAGGAGCATATTTTTGTAACAGACAACTGAGGCTCAGGCAATGGCAGCAGCCACTTCCGTGCATTGCAGGCAACCCACTATCAGACCTGTTCAAATAAGGTGGAGGTCACACTGTAGCCAACTGAGCTAGGTGCCTCACTTCTGGCTTTTGTTCATGCAATGCTGCCTGACTTTGTGGCACACTGCAGCTTCTCTGAATTTGTCCTGGTTCTGAGGGCTGCCGGTTCAAGAATTCTTCTTTGCTCAATTAGATTTTGCTTAGCTGAGTTTGTCAAAAGTTTTAACAACTCCCAATTGCAGGTAAGAGAGATTAAAACACAGGATGTTCAGTAGCTTGTTTAAGGTCACCACACGTGCTGGTGGGGCCAGGATTTGCACCTAGTAGTTTCTATCCTGTGAAGGGGCTGGCTGAGGCCCAGAGGGGCAAAGTGCCCACCCTCTGCCCATCCTGGAAACTGCCCTCCATGCACACCCCAGGGGCAATACTGTCCCCAGGACAGCCACATCCCAGCCATCCCACCCAGGCCTCCCACCTTGCTTTTTTCCTGCTGGAACTCAATCTGGATGCTGGTCAACTTGGCCCGCAGCTCCTCGTTGGCCATTTGTACTGGGTCTGTCTCCATCTCGGGCTTCTCGCCCTTGCTCCGGCCTTTCTTAGACATGCTTCCCCTTGGTCCAGATGTGGGGATCTCGCCGTTCACACCTGTTCACACCCAACAGCTGGCAGGCGCAGCTACCAGCTCTGCTGTGCTAACCAGTCATTGTGCAGGGCTCAGCTCGTCCTCTGAGTAAACCACCATCACTTGGGATCCTGAGGGGAAGGAGGAACCTGAGTTAGTGGAATGAGGAGTGGGGCTATGAGAAGAGGGTGGGGTTGGCATCCTCCTTGCCTAGGGCACTCCTGGGCCAGGCACTGTCTGATCTGGACAAGGCCCTGCCACTCCTAGAAGGGATGGAACACTTCTCCAACAGGATGGGGGGAGCTGGAGTACTCAGAGGTATTAAGGGGCAGAGTCCTGGGCCCACCCCCAGAGAATCTGACTTGCATTTCTAACTAGTTCCTAGGTGACAGCATCTTGAGTAGCTTCATCCAGTCCTATCCTCATCAGGCTATGACTATACCACCTACGAAGCCTGCAGACCAGGGTCTGCAAACTCAGAGTGCCTGAGTCTCCCAGGCGCTTCTTTCAGAAGGCAGATCCATGGCCCTCCGGGGCTTGAAGAGTGAGAAGTGTGTTAGGCAGGAATCTGCATTTCCATCCATGTTTTCCACAATTCTACACTAGGGCCTGAGGACTTTGGGAAATGAGCTTTTAGACTCCATAAAGATTCATGGTTTCCTTTGCTACTAGGGAGGTGATGCCACCCAGTGTCACAGATGAGGAAACTGAGAAACACAGTGCTTGAGTGCTAGTAATGTCACACAGCTAATAAGAGAGGATATAGGCTCAGTGCCTATAGCTCTAGTGGCTAAGGTGCCAGCTACATACACTGGAGCTGGTGGGTTCAAATCCAGCCCAGGCCCACCAAACAACAATGACAACTATAACCAAACAATATCCAGGCATTGTGGCAGGTGCTGTAGTCCTAGCTACTTAGGAGGCTGAGGCAAGAGGATTGCTTAAGCCCAAGAGTTTGAGGTTGCTGTGAGCTGTGATGACACGGCACTCTACCCAGGGTGACCGCTTGAGACTCAAAAAAAAAGAGAGAGAGGATATAGTAGGACCCTGATTGAGGTCCAGCAGAACACAGACTTCCCAGCTCCCAGCTGTGCAGGGGTCTAACCAGCACAAGGCACTGGCTCTGGAAGAGGCCTCTCCAACCCTCTTTACCCTCCCTCTCCCCTTACCAGGTCTCATCACTGTGTTCCGTGTGATAAACTGCCTATTTACTTAGCTCATGTCTAACTTCCCTGCATTAGGATGTAGGTTCCAAGTAAGCAGGGTCTGGGTCTGTTTCACCCCTCTGTCCCCAATCCTCTGCACCTAGAACACAGGCCGGGTAGAAGAGGTATCCCACAGGATAAATGAGTAAATGAATGAGTGAGTGACAACAGGAGAGTCATGAGCCACCGCCTATGTGTCAAGTCCTCTGACAGGCGCTGGGAATTCTACCCTATCATCCTTGGAACACCTGAGGAGGGGGGTACAGTTATCAGCCCCATTTGGAGATGAGAAGGTAAGTGAGCTACCTAAGCCACAGAGCTACTAAATGGTAAGATCCTCTAGGGGAAGAAAGTGACGGGAGAACGGTCTGGCATGGAGAAGAGGAACATCAGCCTCAAAGGTTAGTCAGCAGAGATGCAGGTGGCAGGAAGACTTAAACGCGGAGCCTGTCAGGAGGGGGGGAAGCAGCAAGGAAGACGGCGGCAGCAGTCCGCTCCGAGGAGGGCTGATGAGGCCCAGAAGCCGGCCACGGGCTTCAGCCACACAGAGCCGCCGTGACCTCAGCTTGTGAGTGGGACTGGGGAACACTGGGGTAGGGAAGTACTGGGTGGGGTGCTGGAGAAGGACCTGGGGTGGGGTCCCTCGCATCAGTGACCATGACCTCCCAGCTCAGGGGCACTGGGATGTGCACCCAATGAGGAAGTCAGTTACCTTCCTCCTGAACACGACAGAGCGTGTTTCTCAATGCCGTGAAGGATTGTTCAGGGGCAATCAACATTCTCCCTGATCGATTCCAGAAAGGTACATTCTGTCTTCAGTTAACCATGAACTCCATTTGCCTTAGTTTCACTTATTAGAGCCAATACATAATTCATTCCTGTCCTCCTCTGTCCTGCCCACTTCTATAACCACAGAAGTTCTCAGAAATCGGCCTCCACATCTGAGGCACACCCTCTGTACCCTGAAGGCGAGAAGCTCTCTTCAGATACATGCTCAGAAAAGGAACTTTGCCCCTTTTCATTCTATCCTGTGGCCTCTTCCAGAAATGCTCATTCCAGAACTAACCAGAGATGTGGTCCTGATAACAAATTCCCAGATGTTCACCCCAACAACAGAAGGCTCAGCAACAAGAGAATATTAAGTAAATCAGTCAAAACCCTGACCAAAACTCTGCATGGGGTAAGATTAGCATCATAGAGAGTAAAAAAGGCAGAAGAAATAGCCAAACCCAATTCATGATCTCAATTTTCTGAAATGCATGTATTTGTTCATCCTCTTCACTCAGTCACCAGTACCTACTGAGCACCCCCAAGGTGCCAGGCCCTGCACCCTGGGGAGACGGCAGTGAACAGGGCCCTACAGCCGCTCCTCCACTATGCCGACAGTGACATTGGGTTGCAATCACAGGAGACTCAAATTTCTTCTCTATACTCTTCCACGTAAGTCTAACTTTCTAATTCTGTTACTGCTTTTGAGAGGAAGAAATACAGATTCTTTTTTAAAGAAAGGCAAACAAGTTTCACAAAAATTGGGAAGGATTTTAGCTGGGAAGAATACAAGAAAAAAGCTGAAGGGAAAGAAAATGGGCTCCCCAGGAGTGGTCCCGCTGATTGCCTGGCATAGGCCCACTGCCCTCCTAGAATCTCCTAGCTGGGGAGACAGAATGAAAAGGAATCAATAAAATAATCCTGGATTGTGGCAGATGTGGGAAGAAAGCAAACAGAGCATCCAGACACACGTCTCTCAAGTATCCCCCAAGGCCAGGGCCAGGGGCTGGGAAGAGAAAAATGGCCACCTTGGGGTGGGGGTGGGGGGTTCTAGATCATACAGAGAGTCAGGACTAGTGACATGGTTTGCAACCTAGTGCAAAATGAAAACATGAGGATCCTTGTTGAAAATTATTAAGACTTTCGTGTTGGCAACAACAGACACTAAACCAAGAGGGAGACCCTCCGAGTGCAGGCCCTGTAGAACTGCACAGGCCGTGCGCCTATGAAGCTGGCCCTGGACGGAGTTTAAGTCCTACCTGGAGCGTGCTGCAAAGCCATTAATAGGATCTGACTTGGGCTTCTTGTGCACCTGAGATGCAGACAACAGTAGCCGTACCCCCAGGGTGGTGGTGAGGATGAGTGGATCCCTGCAGGCCACACGTTAGCACTGCATACACATCATGGCTGTCTTGTCATTGATGAGCACTAGGCCTTTGCTAAGAAGAACATTTTCCAGCTCCATCCATGTAAACATGAAGGAGGTATGTTCTTTATGGCTGCATAGTATTCCATGGTGTACATATACCACAATTTATTGATCCATTCGTGGATCAATGGTGAATCTTTCTAAAAGTAGAATATAAATGTCTTAACACAATAACTAAGAAAATGACATGAAGGCTAAGTTAACCAGTTTGATGAAAATATTTCAAATTGTATATGAAAATACCACACTGTACCCCATGACTACATTAATATATACAGCTATGATTTAATTTAAAAAAAAAAAAAAAGAGCACTGGGCCTGCCGAAACAGAGACAGCTGAGATGGAGACTGGGCTCAGGGATGTGACAGGTGGTGTCCAGAGAGGGACGACTAGAGGGAGTTTTGGTGGTAGAGCCAGCAGGACTGGTTTCTGCGAGGTGGACATTTGCCAGACGCCCAATGCATGCCAGATTCTTGGCTTGACCCCAGTTTATGCCCAGCCTGACTCTGGAGCCTTTCACAATGCCCACCAACATCATTTGCCAAAGTGTTGGGTTGGCAGACCAAGGCCTTGTCTGGCCTTCTTAGCCTTGCTGCAAAATTTCCTGGCCTCATTAAAGCAAAACTTCCTAGTGACAAAGTTCTAGAAACAAACCAAAGGGTTTGGGCCCTGGTTTGGACCCTAAGGGAGATAAGGGCAGAGCTTTGATTGGACAGCACATTCTTTAGATGAAGGAGGCAGATTGGTAGAATCAAATATTTTGGCTCATGATGACTGTGGTGGGCTGAATGGTAGCCTCCAAAAGTTCATCCCACTTCCCTGAATGTGCAAATGTGTCCTTATTTGGGAAAAGTTGTCTTGGAAGATATAATCAAGTTAAAGATCTCAAGATGGGATCATCTTGGATTAGGGGGGATGTCAAATCCAGTGAAAAAGTCCACAGAATACATCCCCAGAACAGACACAGAGAAGAGAAGGCCATATAAAGATGGAGGAGAAGCCGGTGCAGTCACAACCTTGGAAAGCCCAGGATTCCGTAGCCACCAGATGCTGGGAGAGGCAAGGACAGTCTTTCCTAGCGCCTTTTGAAGGAGTATGACACAGTCAACACCTGATCTTAGACTTCTGGCCTGCAGAACTGTAAGAGTAAATTTCTGTCTACCACCGAGCTTGTGGTCACTCTGTATGCAGTCACAGGAAGTTTATATACTGGGCACAAAGGGAAAAAGCTCTCCTGGGACACACTCAGTACTTTGTTGAATGGCTAAATCAGCTTCTCAGAACACAGTCGAGACTGAATAAGCTTTGCCTCCTTCCACATGGCATGTAATATCATTAAGATAGGGTGATATCTTCCCACCGAACGGAGGCTACACAGAGTAGCCTCACATCCCTCTGTAGTCACAACTCACATCGGAGGAGGTGAGACTGCAAGGCACCTTCATCTCCACTCTGCAGACAGAAAAGGTGAGCCTCAGAAAGCTTAAGTGAGTTGCTCATGTCCATTCGATTATGGGTGGCGGCAATGGGATTTTCAACTCAGATGTTCTACCTTCAACCCTACAAACGCTAGTGTTTTTATGATGAGGTTAGCACAACACAGGTACAGAAAAAAAATCAGCTCCTACAAAACACTCAAATCCATATAACATCAGAAGAGTGGAAATCCGAGACCCTCACCAGGAGGCCTTTGCACCACTTCCTGCTTATTTCACTGAAAATTACGTGGAGACCCCAAGATATGAAGGAGGCAGATTGGTAAAATCAAATATTTTCTGTGAGTAGGAAACAGTTTATCCTAAATAATTTAGCCCCACTTTATTCTTTAACCAAACATTAATTACTTACTTAAAACAAACCCTAAGTATATACTTTGGTGTGAAAGTCTGAGTCAGTTTGAGACTCTCTACTTAAAAAGCTACAGAAGTGTTCCTACCCCAGTAGGAATTTATTCTTCTTGGGAATTAATCTAAGGCAATAATTCCCAAAAGGAAAAAGCCATGTGTATAAAGATGCCAAGTGCAGTATAATTTGAATTGTTGGTCGTGATGGAAAATCCAAACAATATAAGGGCCCCCCAAGCTGGGAGACAGCTGAATGAGCAGGGGCCCATCAGCAGGCTGAGAAGCACCACAGGGCAGGATGGGAGGGGAGCGCAGCGGCGGCGGCGGCACAGGAGCCTGCCTGTGGCAGAGCCCTAAGAGAAGGGAATGGGGCTTCATCAGTTCACACGTGCAATTCATTTTGAATCCCATGACTGTTATAATGCTATCTGTGCAGTCCATACAAATAATGAAAGAGACGGTTCTGGGTTCTTTTCAAGCACCAGGCCAGCACTGACTCCTTCCATGAGCTCTCTGTGGCCCAGTTTCTCATCTGTAAGATGGGGACTGTCAGAGTCCCTACTCCAGAGAACTGCTGACGGATTAAATGACTTCATGCTTGCAAGGCTGTTGGCACAGTTCCTGGCATAGCAGTGCTCAAAATATGAGAGGTTCTTCATCACCATCATCATCCCAGTTGCCACATTCTGCCTGACTTGCTAGTAATGTCCATAGTTTGACCCAAGGTTTTTACTGTGACTATCAAAAGTTGGTTGCATGAAGAGCAGAGTACAGGAGATAGTCCCCAGCACTCAGGCCCAGAAGGACGTGACTATCTAGAGACCAACACTCTCTTCCCTTCCACCTCCCACACCTTCCAGGGAACAGTGCCAGGCATCCTGAGAGCAAACGCTGGCAAGACCTAAACACCTAGCCAGAGGGGGAGCTCCTTGCACTATGAAACAGTGTTAATAAATCCCATCGCAGCCATGCAGCGGAGGCATGAACGGCCCCCGTAAACCAGCAAGCTGCACCCCAGCGTCATGGAGCGAGTACAGGGGAAGTGACTGGGGACGCTCGACACTCGCATATACTCAGATGACCATGACCCAGCGATATTCAAGACCATGATCCAGATGGGACACATCTGATTTTTTCAAGAAAGCAGAAATCGATTTTTATGTGAAATCTCCCAATTCGTATGTTAGGCACTAATTCAAAAAAACATTTTTTTGAAAAAAAATATTGTGTTGCCCCAACAAAAATCCATCTGTGGACCAGATTTGGCCTGCAGCCATCAACTCGCAACTCTGATGTTTGCCAAATATTAAGTGGAAAAAGCAACTTATACAATAGTTCATACAGGATGCTGAAGCATAATATGCACATCTACCATGTGCTCACATAGTGTTATAATATATACACGGCCTACATGCACCTGTTTGGGTCGGCTTGTAATTGAGTGCGGGTAATTAGCCTACACAAATATTTACAATCTGTTAAGAGTGGATATCCTTGAGAAGGGTAGGGATACTTGGGTTTTTTCATTTTGTTTTGATTTTTACCTAAATAAGTTTTTCAAATTGTCTACAAAGGCTCTGTACTGCATAGTTAGCATGAGAAAAATAAAAGATTCTTGTTTTTAAAAGACTCTGCCAGAAATCAAAGAATGGCAGAGGCCTTATGAGAAAAACATCATGTGATATAAATAGAGGTTAGAACAGAGCAGCCGCTGACCTGAATTCAAGTCCCACAAGAGAGCGCTTGCTCTGGCATGTGGGAGATTCCATTTCTTATCTCTGAGCTTTTATTTCCTCAACTGCAAAGTCGGGCCAGCAGGCTCCTTCCCCAGAGAAGGTGCAGGAAGGTAGAAGGGCCAGGCTCAGAAGCCAGAGTGACAGGCGTTCCTCAGCTCTGCCACCAGTCAGGTGTGTGACCTTAGACAGGAGATGCCACTGCTCTGTGCCTCAGGATCTTCATGTGAAAATGAGACTAATGACAGTTCCTTCCCCAGGAAATGATTTCATGCTCAGAACAAGGCCCAGACCATATCAAAACCCTTGGTAAGAGTTAACAATTAACAATTATAATGATGTGCAAACTACAAGATCCTTTAAACAAAAAGTGATACTTACTAATATTGTAAGAATTTAGCAAGTGCAAAGGCCACACTCGTTTTCCCATTTTCCTCTTCCATCTTCGCTTAAGTGCTATCAGTTTCCAACTTCCTCCCCATGGGCTCTAGTGAGTTTGGCAGACCCACAGTCCAAGAGACCAGAGCTTTAGGCACAGCAAAGAGGCCTGGCTTCTGGAGGGACCAAGCACCCCACCCCACCCACAGCCAGTACACACAACACAGGAGGCTAGGCCCCAGGCCTGGCTCAAGAGCCTGTTTTCTCTCTCTCTCTCTCTCTCTCTTTTTTTTTTAATGCACACAATCCTAGCAGCTGAGCTGTCCATTCTCCCAGCCTTGGGGAGAAGGGACATAGGAAAGTGGAAGACAGTGCTGTGCAAAAGGCAAACAGGCAGGCGGGAAATCAGAAAGAGGCAGTGGTTCCACCACACCACATTCCACAGGAGGGATTCACATACCGAGTCCTTCCACACTTAAAAGAAGGTCTAGAATATTAACCTTCTTAGAAGGCCTCATTCTTCAATTATAGGGAACTAACAGGATGCTGCAGCCTCTTCTTATATTGGTGCAAAATAGTAAGGGCTAAGTTTGAAATGAAATTTGCATAAAGCATCATAAATAATGTGAACCAATCTAGGTTTTCCTACCACATATTCTGGACTTGAGGTAAGGACCCAGGATCTCGGCATGGCTATAGCGGTGCTCTCTTTGTCCAAGACTTTCCATCCACAGAAACAGGGCACAGGCCATACAGACAGCACTGTGTGACCCTAAAAGAAGGCCTGAGGAAGCCACCACCAGCCAGGGGGCCAAGTAGGTCAGAGGCAGTAGGTCTTTTTTATTATTTTTCATTTTTTTAGAGACAGGGTCTCAGTCTGTCACCCAGGCTGGAATGCAGTGGCATCATCATAGCTCACTGCAGCCTCTAATTCCTGGGCTCAAGCAATCCTCCTATCTCAACCTCCCAGGAAGCTGGGCCTAAAGGCACCTGCTGCCACACCTGGCTAATTTTTCTTATTTTTTTGTAAAGACGAGCTCTCATTATGTTGCCCAAGCTAGCCTTGAACTCTTAGCCTCAAATGATCCATCATCTTGGCCTCCCAGAGTCCTGGGATCACAGGGGTGAGCCACCATGCCCGGCCACAGGATGGTCTTATGATGACAGTGTGGCGCCTCCACCTGCACATGTAGAGGCTCCTGATGCCCTGGACCTTGTTCCATGCTCTTGTGTGGCAGCTCAGTCCTCAAGGGGGCCCTGGGTTTCCCCAACCCTCAGTTCTTGCTCCCTCTCACCAGTCCTCAGAGGCAGCCCCTACTACCACTGCCCAGCGGCCCTCACCCTTCCTGCCTGCACACTGCCCTGTCTAGCTCCAGGGGCACTAGGAGTGACCCTCCCGCTGTTTTCTGCTAACAGCTTTTGCCCCCAATAAGTTGTCAGGCCTCTGCACTGTGCCCTCCTCTGTGACTCAGCCTGAACCTGGTGGTGGCCACTATGGGCTACACTCACTGTCCCTTGCAAGGGCTCTATCTATGCCTTGCAAGACCACCTCAAACCTCCTCCTAACTGTCCCAAGCCCTTGGCTCAGGCCATAGCTACTGTGAGTAGCCCTCTCTGTCCTGTGGGCAAGGTCACAGTGTTCTTGAGGCCAAGCCTCTCACGGGTGACTCTAGGCCCTGACTGCCTGGTCATCTGTCTCCAAGACTGTGGCCAGCGGGGTTAGGACGACCACAGGCAACAGGCCCATTTTACAAATGGGAAAACTGTGGCCCAGGCAGGTCGGTGGGGGTGTCTGCCTGGTCACGTGGGGAGTGGTAGCCCAGCAAGGAGAGAGAACCTGCCTCTCCCCACCCCACCAAGGCAGGAGAATTCACTTGGCACTCAGAGGCCATGAGGTGGCCACCACGCGACATGGGCACCACAGGCCATAGTTACAGCTCACTGAGGTGCTCTCAGCCCCCACTTCCATGCCCAACATATCAATCATCACCACAGCAGCAGGGTGCCCCCACCTGGGCCAGCTGACCCCTCAACCAGAACCATCTAATGTCAGGCACCACTGGGGCCAGATCCCCGAGCACCCCCTACAGACATGTCCTCAATCAGCCCCACCAAGCTGGGACTCGGATGACCTGTGGCCACTACTCCCAGCTCCATCTCCAAGTGGCCTACATCACCCTGACCTCCTCTACCAGCTCAAGTTGGTCACTTTGCACCCAGAAGACCTTGAGAGTCGCTCCAGTGGCAGGGAGAGATTAACCCTTTCTGATCCATGTCAGACTTTTCTATTTATAAACAAAAATAAACAGAAATACTTTAATTATTTCATGTAACCTAAAACAGATAATAAAATCATCGGGAGTTCATACTTATGTTATTCTCTTTTGAAACTGTAGGATAACTGCAAGTAATCTACCAACCTCTTTCCTGCCCAAAATAAGTAAAAGCTAGGGACTATGTGAGTGACAGGAAAATTGGATTGGAAAGGATTAATTCTAGGTACATTACACACACCACATACAAACATACACACACCAGATAGAACACCACACATACCCACAAGCCCAGGAGCCCAGCACTTCTGACTGGAACCAGGAGACCCCAAGTGGTCTGAGACCTGCCTGCAGGCTGCAAATTAGAACCCCAATAGGTGCTGGGCACCTTGTCACAGAGTCTCCACAATTCTGGAAGGCCTGGAGCCCCAAGGGGAAGCACAGAATGGGCAGGCTCTGAACAGGGAGGGCTATGCAGTAAGCCCAAGCCAAGGCTGCCCCTCTCCCTCTTCTGAGGAGGAAGCCGGGTCCACGGGTCCAGAGCTCGTCAACCGGTCTTCTCGCTCTTCTGAGGAGGAAGCCGGCTCCACGGGTCCAGAGCT
>NW_003852566.1:3071804-3105552 GCF_000181295.1 Otolemur garnettii
CTTCTGAGGAGGAAGCCGGCTCCACGGGTCCAGAGCTCGTCGACCGGCCCTCTCGCTCTTCTGAGGAGGAAGCCGGCTCCACGGGTCCAGAGCTCACCAACTGGGAGACAAGCCCCATCTGCTCCCCTGGGGGAGGCAGGGCAAAAGCCCTACTCCCAATTTAGAGATGAGGAAACTGAGGCTCAGGGACACAAACACCACACATCCCCCACATGCAAAAAAGTCACACACCTGGGTTTGCTGGAAGGCTAGATATTCTGGAAGGAAAGAGGGTAAGAGAAGAGACAAGGGGCAGAGACTGTGCCCTGAAGGTGGCCAGTGTCGGGGAGTAGGAAGAGGCCAGGGGGAGGTCCACCTGGTATCCCGGCAGGAATTCCTATTCCTGGGAGGCTCTCAGGTGGCTGAGAAATGGGCCCCCTCACTGTGGAGAGAAACACCACAGAAAGACAAGGTCAGTGGGCAGAGGAGGCCAGGGCACAGGCTCCATGTACCTGGGAACTTGGGACTCGGAGACAGCACAGGCCACCCCTCCTCTTCAAACCCATGGAGACCCCTCCTCAAACCCCCAGCCCCACACACGGTCATCCCACCTCTCCCCAAAGTCCTTCCAGGGACAGGAAGCCCACGTCAGCCTCCCATCAGGCAGGCCTCACTTCATAAAGCACTTCTTATTTCAAGCCATAAAGAAACCCAGAAGCCACCGAAATAAACGACTCCCCCTTCCGCACAAAGAAGCCCTTGTGAGCCAATGGAATGTCCCATCCTACCCTCCCCCAGTCCTCCTTCTGCAGTCCAGAATACCACTCATCAGGAGCCACGATGACCCTTCCAGGTGATGAGCTCCTATAACCCTCACAACCTCATCTGAGGATAACACTATCATTACCTCCAGCTGGGGATGAAGACACTGAGGCCCAAGACACCCGACCACAGTCAGGTGGAAGAAAAGGGCCAGGCTTAAGATTCAGACAAATGTGAATTCAATTCCCAGGTGGGTCACTATGCCCTGAGCCTCAGTCTCCTCGTCTGTGAAATGGGGATCTATCAGGGAGACAGAGCTCCCAGACTTGCTCCACGAGTGGTAGCTCTTCACAGAGACAAGGCACATGAGTGCTTCTGTGTTTTCCAGGTGGGTAGACATAAGGCATTCTGCTTCCCAAAGCTGGGCTTAGAGGCTGTGTACAGTGAAAGAACTCCGCAGAGATAAGCGGGAAGAAGGGAACGAAGGTGACTCTGCTGGCACAGGGCCCAAGCCAGTGGCCTGGGAAACCCATCTCCACAACAGGAGACCTGGCTGGTCTTTAGTGTGCTTCTCTAAGTGGAGAGAAAAATGATTGGAGGCACTGCCTGACCAGACCCCGCGTGGGGCTTGGGGGTGGGCCGCACAGCAACCATGTGCTCCGCCTCCCCAGGTACACTGCCCAGGCCCCGTGCTGCCTCTCAGAGCCCCTCTGGAGTCCCTCCTGCCCCAGCCTTGCCACCTGCCGCCTGCCCGTGGCTGACTTCAGAAGCCTCTGTAGCCTCCCTGCTCCTCCTCCCAGACAGGCACCTGCGTGGCCACCTCTCACAGGAAAAGGCAGTCACCTCTGTGGAGCGTCAGAACAGCAGCCACACCATAAGGACCCAGCTCACTGTGCCCACAGCTTTGGGAGAAAGCCCTTGCCATCTTGCCCAGGTGTCTGGTCCCCCTGTTTCTTGCTGGATCCTCAGCTCCTTCTACACCATCCTATTCACCTGGGTCTCTAGTGCCAGCTAAAGTGCCTGGCAGGCGCTTAATACATCAAAGCCAAGCTCAACGGGATAAGAGCTGGCATGTGGGTGGTCAAATCTATCAACTGACAAGGGCACAGGCTTTAGGAGATCAGAAAGGAACTGATTCAGCTGACTGAACACATGAGCCCATCACCTGTTCAGCATGTCGTGGCACACCTCCTGCATGCCAGGTGTCATGCTGGGCACAGGGACCAGGATACAGAACAAGACCCACCTTGCCCTGCCCTCAGGAGCTGACAGCTGCTCTTGCCAAGAAAGCCTTCACCTCAGGCCCCTGCTCTTTTCAACATCTCCACCCAGAAATCAAGAGGAAACTGTCCCCATGCATTGTAAACACAGCCACAGGGGTATAAGGAGATTTCTCCATAGGCCACCACTTCTGTCCCTAGAAAAGTTATTATAGGGTCAGAACACTGCTTCCTGTTGCTGGCAGCCTCACCTGTCAGCTCACCTGTCGTCCCCCAATCACAGAACCAACACTGTCACCTCTGAAGCTCAGGACTACATGGAAGGTATAGATGGCACAGCAACCTCTGAGCACTGTGGGGACACTGCCTTGGGCAGCTTCTATCTCCTGGTCCTAACATGTCCATCTTGACATGTTCCCAAAAAGTGAAGTTCAAGGAGAGGAGGCGACTTTCAACTGGGCAGGCTCTGGAACACCTGTCCTCATGGCCAGAGATCCACAGACCCCAGGTCCAAACTCATTATGCCAGCCCCAAATAATCAGAAACCTCCAACTGGCCTAATTAATGACTTACCCCATACCACTCTGGCAAAGCCCTGCCCAACGAAGGAGGGGGAGACTGCCTAGGAGGGAGGGAGAAAAGGCGGGAGGACATGGAGAGAAATGAGTCAAACTTTTAGTTTCTGGTCCAGCATATAAGGACCTTGGGAGCCATGATTCCTGTACACATGAGATAAGTTGAACAAAACATAAATCAAGAACTTTCCCCAAATTCATCAGAGAAGTAAGGTCATAGGGCAAACTGCTGCCCTAAACTCTGAAGGCAAAATAGGCAGGTACAGAGAATCACAGCTTGCCAGAGCAGAAACCTCCATGGGAACCAGTTCTGCTCCTTAACCAAGTACATCATGTCCAGCTTTCAACAACAACAGGATTATAAGGCATAACCAAAAGGCAAAAAACACAGTTTGAAGAGATAGCAAACATCAGAAGCACACTCATATAAGGCAGGGATGTTGGAATGCTCCAACTAGAACTTTAAAATAACTATAATGACTACGCTAAGGGTGCTAACTGAAAACACAGACAACATGTAAGCAGAGACAATGAGCCTAAAAAAGGATAAAAATAAATGCCAGAAATCAAAAACAGTGTAATAAAAATGAAGAATGCCTTGTAAACTGAACACAGCTAAGAAAAGAGTCAGTGAGCTTAAAGATATGTCAATAGAATATCCTAACTAAAAGGTAAAGAAAAAAAGACTTAAAAAATAAAAAAGAAGACCAAATATGAAGGCCAGAACTATGTAACAACCACAAAAGGCAGAAACACATATAATGGGAATAACAGAAGGAGAAGAAAGAGAAAAAGGAACTAAAGAAATATTTGAAGGAACAGTATCTGAGAGTTTCCCCAAATTAATGTCAGTCACCAAACCACAGATCCATGAAGCTCAGAGAACACCAAGCAGGATAAAACCCAAAACACCTGAACTTTGCAAATCATAGAAAAGTAAAGACTAAAAAAATCATCAAAGTAGTAGCCAGAGGAAAAAAACACTCATAGAGAAGCAAGGATAAGATTTACATTAGACTCCTAGAAACCAGGCAAGCTAGAAAAAGTACAGTCAAGTATTTAAATTGAGGAGAGGACAAAAAACCCACCAACCTAGAATTCTGTATCCTGTAAAATTATCCATCAAAACTGATGGAGAAATAAAGACTTTGTCAGACAAAAGAAAAAAAAATTCAAAGACTGTATCACAGCTGCCTTGAAGAAAAGATTGAAAATTCTTCTGAGAGAAGGAAACGCAAAGGTCAGAAGCTCAGACCTGCATGAAGACAAGAAGAGCTTTAGAGAAGGAATAAGTGAAGGTAAAATCACAGCTTTTATTTGTGGTTTTTTGTTTGTTTTTTTTTGAGACAGAGTCTCACTTGTCACCCTAGGTAGAGTGCCCTAGTGTCACAGCTCACAGCAACCTCAAACTCTTGGGCTTAAGCAATTCTCTTGCCTCAGCCTCCCAAGTAGCTGGAACTACAGGTGCCCACCACAACGCCCAGCTATTTTTTTGTTGCAGTGGTCATTGTTGTTTAGCAGGCCCAGGCTGGGTTTGAACCTGCCAGCCTGGGTGTATGTGGCTGGTGCCCTATTTGTCTTACTCTTAATTAGTTTAACAGAATAGTCTGTTCAAAATAACAGGAGTAATGTATTTGGTGATCATAGCTTCTGGATAAGTTAACGAGTGATGATGGGTGGCAGAAGGAAGCACGGGGCTTTGTCAGGAGCTACTTGAGCAGACAGGGAGCTTTACATTGTCATTTGAAAATAGACTTGCATAGACTGTAAATATATGTTGCAAACTCTGGGTGACTACTAAAAATGTTTGAAAAGAAATACAATCGATACGTTCCAGAAAGGAGAGAAAATGGCAACGTCTTAAAACCATAGAAAAGAGGGGAAGACAAGATAGAAACAAAGAAAAAGGGCGATGAATAGAAAACAGTCAAACTCTATCAAAAATAGCTTTAAACATCAATGATCTAAAAACAATAAAAAGAGATTGTCAGAGTGGATCAAAAAGCAAGACCCACCCTGCATTCCGTGTTCTGTGCTACAAGAAAGCACCAAGTATCAAGACTCTCACGCACGGCCAGCCAGCTTCTGCACATTCGTAGTCAATTAAAGGAAATGAAAGCACAAATTAATTCCCAGCCACTGTTAATCTCTCATTGTTGACACAATTTTTAAACTAAAACCAAAAAAGAAAATCCTACCCCTTCTGGATTCAAGAAATAAATTATTTGTAATAAATTTAATAAGATAGAAATTTCATTATACAAATGATACTCAAGGAGTGCGTTATGAAATAATGTGGCCCAACAGAACACAAAAGACAGGATAATAAACATGAATGAAAACCACAAAGAGAGAGCCCGTGCCAGTGAGAATTTTGAAGTTAGCTAAGCCCCTGAATATTTTATAAGTAAGACTCCACTCCAGCTCACTGCCATTGTCAGCATCTCAGCTTAGAAGACACAGGGAATGTAAACATTTCACCTCCATATGAAAAAGGCTATACCATGTTATTTATTATTTATACTTTGAGAGAAAGGGAGAGCAACAGAGAGATAAGGCCAATGTTAAACCTAATTCCTTAAAAAACAAACAAAAAGTTTTCAAAGAAATTACCCCTTCCCTGCATGATAGAAGCAGATTCACTGACCGTCCAAAACTCCATTCCTTCCTTGGGTCTGTTTTCCAGCCATGATGTTAATGTCCAATAGTAGGTACTGGGCAGTGGGGGGGATTAGTGCTAAGAGTTCTGGGATAATGTTTCCCCTCAGCACTGAGTTCTCCTGCGCCCTGCACCTCTGTGAGCACATTCCTCACAGTGTGCTCAGCAAATCCCCCATGTGTTTCCCTGTGTTTCCCAGATTCCCTTGCAGAAAGTAGGGGGGTCGTATGACTAAACTTGGCCAATGATGTGTGAGCAACCATGACCCATGTACTTCCAGGATGAAGCAATTAAAAGCCCACATGACTCTTCTTTCTTTTCCTGGCTGCAGAGACCTTAGGAAGCTGCACGTTGAGATGGTAGAATTACCAGATGGAGAGGGTGGGATCCCTGAGTCACCCACTAGATGGGAGCCCCAGTGCACCTGGGCCAAAGCATGTGTGAGCTCGAACTGACCTTTGGGCTGGGGAGGCCAAGGCAGGTGAATTGCTGGCACTCAGGAGTTTGAGATCAGTCTGAGCAAGAGTAAGACCCTGTCTCTACTAAAAATAGAAAACTAGCTGGATGTTGTGGTGCCAGTCCCAGCTACATGAGAGGTTGAGGCAAGAGGATTGCTTGAGCCCATGGAGGTTGCTGTGAGCTATGATGCCACAGCACTCTACCCAGAGTGAGACTGCCTCAAAAAAAAAAAAAAAAAAAAGAAAAAATAGAACTGACCTTTGGGGTTCCTTTGTTACTGCAGCTCAGCCTCACCAAACCTGACTGATACTCTTCCTAAAACACCACTCCTGTCTTTTCCACCTATCCATCTTCTTCAAAATTCAGCTGGGCATCTCCTCCTCTGGGACACTTTCCCTGACACCACTTCCCATCCCCAGGGGGGTGGGGACTTCTTCTGCACATCCACAGTCCCCTGAACTTCCATTTCTCTCAGCACTGATGATGCTGTGTTGACAGTGCCTGTCTCCACTGCCAGACCAGGAAACCCAGGATGGCCACGCCCCAGTTTGCTGCAACCTCCCAAGACTTAGATCTCCCCAAAATTCCTTGAAGCCTTAACCCCCAGCACCTCAGAATGTAATTGTATTTGGAGACACGGTCTTCACAGAGGTAATTTAGGTAAAATGAGGATCTTAGGCTGGAGCCCTCATAAGGACAGGAGATTGGGACACAGACATACCAAAGGGGAGATTACATAAGGACACAGGGAGAAGATGAGCCATGCCCAGACCTCTGAGGGAATCGGCCCTGCTGATACCTCCACCTCAGATTTCTAGCCACCAGATGGTGAGCAAACACCTGTTTAAGCAGCCCGTGCCATGGAGCCTTGCTATAGCAGCCCTCACAGACTGAAGCTAATGACATACTACTTGGGCTGACTCACTCCAGGGACGGACGGGCTCTCCCAGGCCCAGCCTGGCCCGTGCTTGATAGAAAGCTTTCATGCACACAGCATTTTCTGGATTAACATAATCTAGCCCCCTTGTATCACTGCATAAACTGTCGCAACCCCCGGAAGTTGTTTAGCGCCCGTTATTTACATAAGAGAAGCAGGGGCTCTGAGAAGAACAGCCAACTGGACTTAAACCCAAACCTCCTAAGGTGTTCTACTGGCTCCTCTGCAACCCCGCTCCCAACAGAGCATCTGGCTCACACTGAACTTACTACCATCACCTGATCACCTCTGTAGAGATTGGTGTTGCAGACGGTAAGAAACGGGTGGGAGGGCGCAGTAAGTCATGAATGGACTACCCTTTCAACACATATCCATGTGTCTGACATCCAAATGCAGGCATCTGTCAACCCATATTTCAGTCTGCTCAAACCCAAATAACCATGAAAATATTTAAGCACATTTTTTAAAAACCCCATGGTAATACTTCCCTCTGGGGGCAGGACCGAGGGAAGCAAAGCAGGATGATTAGGGACCTGTGACCAGATGTCTGCGAGGGGCAACCTGCTTCACCTCTCCGAGAGGGCAGGCTCACTGCCGTGTGTTGTGTCTGAGACAATGCAGGCACTAAGTGGCCAAGTGGCTGCCCAGCTCTAGCCACTGGCCCTCATTCAGTTATCTTTTTCTTCTTCACTTTTCTTATTTTTAACAGTATTGCAGACTAGTGAAGAGCCAAACTGAGGTACAGAATCTAGAGTTCCAGAAAAAATAAATAAATCCCTGAGACCTTCCTTGCCACCACTCCGGCTGACCGATCATGAGCCCCATGCAGCAGGTCCTGGCTGTACACAGAAAGCCCTTTGAGAATGGCTCGCAGAAGGCAAAAAGTTACTGGTGACAGAGCCACCCATCATATACGCAGCATTTAAACAGAGTTATGTGCTGAAACTTGACAAGTTTGTGGAATTTGACCAACTACTCATTTTACAGATGAGGAAACTGAGGCTCAGAGCCAGGATTCAGAACCAAGATTCCAGCCATGCCTATGAGGCACTGAAGCCTGCCCCCGCCCCACCCCCCCCCAATCCCCAGTGACATGACTCACATTCAACTTGGTGCCCCCACAACTCACCCTCCCACCCCCATTTTCACAGTAAAGAGCTGCCTGTCCCTTTGCCCTGAGGACTTCCCACTCAGTGCCCTGACTGGACATGTGTGGGGCCAGGCCTGTCCTCTTGGTGCCACCACCCAGGGCCTGCACAGGCAGCGGGCTCACCAGGCCTGTCCTCTTGGTGCCACCCCAGATCCTGGGGTGGCAGAGGTGGCAGCTCCCGGGATGCCAGCTCTGGGATGTTGTTCTAGCAGGTCAATCCTACCCCCTACCTTTAAAACAAAGAAACAGAAAACCAAACATTTTGTAGATGCTAACTACAGAGATATCTACACCCACTGGCAGAACTTCACATTCTAGAACCTTGGAATGGCTACAGAGTGCAGTCTTCTCAAGGGCCAGCTCAGGCCTGAGACTGTCTGAGTCTGAATCTTGACTCTACCACTTGTTAGCTATGTGTCCTGGGGCAGGTGACTGTACTCTCTGGGCTTTAGTTTCCCTCACCTGAAAAGTGAGGAAAATAATACCTTCCAGCTTGGGTCACTGCAAGCACAGAATGAGTTAACACACACAGAGCAGACACAGAAGCTACTGAATGACACATTTTTTACTACCCTGATTCCTGGGTTTACTACACTCTTGAGCCTCCTTAAGCCTACAATGTATCTCCTGTTTATCCTCCATGACCTAAGTCAAGTTTCAACTTGTTCCATATGACACCCTAGAAACACACACACAAATACCCCAGCACAGGTCAGCCCTGCCCACCTTTAACCCCCTCTGAAGCCTGGGTGCCCCCTCCTCCAACTTCACCCTGCCTTAGGGTTTTCCCATGGGCTCATAAAACTTCATTATCTGCAAGGGTTCCACCCCAGCTCCAAACAATTGAAAACTACAGCCTCAAAACATTGCAATGAACATTGAAAAATGTTCTTGATATAGTTAAGTTGTTATTGTTATGTTAAGATTGTTATGTTGCCCTGGATTCATATGTTGAGATCATAACCTTTAGTCCTTACAGTGTGACCTTTGTGGAGACAAGGTCTTTACAGAAGTAAACATTAAAATGAAGTCATCAGGTGAGCCTTAATCTAATGAGGCCACTACCCCTGTAAGGAGAAATCTGGACACAGACCTGCACACAGAAGAACACCATGTAGAGATGAAGGCAGAGCTTGGGGTGATGCTTCTCCAAGCCAAGGAACACGAAGGGGGAAGGGGCAAACAACAGAATGTCTGGAAAGAGTCTCCCTCACAGCCTCAGAAGGAATCAACCCTGCTGACACCTTGATCTTGGACTGTCTACCTCCAATTTATTGAGACAACAGATTTCTATGGTTCAAGGCACCCGGTCCATGGCACAGCTGCCTTAGAGAATGAATACATTTATTAGGTAATGAGAACAGCTATAAAATATCATCCCGAGTATTTTGGGACCCATTTCGTATGTTCAAAGAGAGAGAAAAGGCCGCACAGCAGCAGAACAAATGTTAGTAACACTGCTCCATTGGCATCTCAGTTGTCCCTTATTTTTCTTTTTTCCTTTATTTGAGGGGAGGAAATTTTGTCAACAATTGTGTGAGACACATCCCTCCACATAAGTCACAGTGCACAGCTGCAGGGGGCTTCCTGTGACCCCCATGTGGAGCGGCTGGCCGAGCAGGGAGCACTGACAGACTGCCCCTGAAAAGCCGTCCCAAGGGCCTTCCCTAGGACTGTGTGCTGAGGGCCTGCAGGGCCCACACCAGGTGTCACAGCTTCTGTCTCCCTTGAGTCTTTCTGCAGAAATGTCCACCTTCAGGGGAAACACCAGAACTCCTGTGTGCCTCTGTCCCCACTGCTCCTGGACAGGGGGAGAAATAAGAGACTTTTACTATTCTCTTTGTCTTCCTAAGACACTTTCCATAATGAAAATGTAATATTTTTACATAGAAAAGGGATTAAAAAGTATCCCAGACAACTTAGCAGAATAGTATTTCTCTCATCTGGTGGTCTCCTTTGGACATCAAGAAAGAGGTAATTAAATAAGCAATAGCAATAAAGATAATTACTGCCCTAACGTCAACCACAGGCACCTGCTGGGACTCATCGGTCCTCATTACAGTGCCAGGCATATGGTGGGCACTCAAAAGGGTGGCTCCTTTTCCCAACCTTTACAGAATCAGAAACTGGGGTTCAAAGAGGGAAAACCATTTGCCGAAGACCCCACACTAGGTGATGGCAGAGACAGGCCTATGGTACCAGGCATCCTGATCACTAACCTTGGCACCCAGCATGGGCCCCATGCCTGGCACTCACAGAGAGGGGGCATATGGGAGGGAGGGGCCCCTCCATTTGTCAGTCATGGTCATCCTACTCGTATCACGTACAATGAGAAGCAGCACCAGAAGCAGTAGACAAACTCTATTTGAGTTGGGTTATTTACAAAACAAACGCCGACTACATTCCTTATTACCCTTCCGTAAAATCAGGGCACCTGCACCTACTTTCCCAATGGCTGGCCTACGAATGCCCCTGTTCCTCCACTCCTGAGTCCTGGACATTCTCCTTCCTTTGAAATTGCCATGGCCTTTATCTGCAGAAGTCCAGTAGAGAAATGCAAGAGCTATTTCTGCAACAAATGGAAAGCCCCTCCACTCCCCAGATTCTGAAGCTGAGGATGGCACTAGTGACCCTGGGCACCTTTAGGGACCTTCCTGGCCACTAGACAGCCTGGGAGAGCCAGGGTTCGTCACTTCAGCCTGCAGGCTCCCTGATGGTCAGCACTCATGGGGGAGGGGCGCTCACTTCCTAAGGGTGTTAACTTTTTCCCCTTCATTTTAAAAATCACATATTCTCCATGATATAAACTCAAGAGAAGACAGAGAAGGAAAAGCAAGAGAGAAAGAAACTTCTTCCCACCCTTAGGGTTTCAGTGACTTCCTTCGAGGCAGTTTTTCTAGGTATCCTTTTACTTATTTTGCAAACTCACATGTCTATTAATCATTTCTAGCTTGTCTTTTCTACTTCTCATCATAAAATAAGCATCTTCCAAAATACTCTGAAGAGTAGTGGGTGCCATACTACCTCATTCAGTTCCATATTTGGGACATTTTGGTTCTTTCTGGTAATTTTGTATGTATTCCCTTCCCAGGAGTGGCTTGCTGGGGCCTCGTACCCATTTCTGCCAGCACAGGCAGGAACGGAGGGAGCCCAGACTGGCGGCTCGGCGCTTCAAGGGCAGTTTCCCATGTTTGGTCTCTCATGAGTCTAGACTTTCTAAGTGACTTTTTTGTACCTTCAGCCAGATGAATTTGTCTTGCAAAAAAAGTTCAAAGTATACTCAGCAATATGAAAAGGTTATGAATTCAAGGTCTTGGTTACAGTAAAGGAGGTTTCACTTCCAGATCTCAGATTTGGCTGAAGAGGTCGTGAAGCCCCAAGTCTGCTCACAGAGCTCTCAGAATGCATCCAGAGGAAGGTTAGGTGGTGCGTCCTGCAGATGCTGCCAGGCATCAGGTGCGGCGTAAGCACTTTACCTGTTAGCTTATCTAGTGCTCACAGGTGAGTTTTTTCTGATTGTTTCTGCTGTGCAGACAGCAATTGAAGCTCAGAGAAGTTGAGGGATTTGCTTATACTCCATAAATGCATTAGTGTACACTGTTATGATTTAATAAAGAAAAAATGAAATCCACCTGTCATCAACTCCTCTTTGGGACCATCTCTGAGTCCAGAAGGCTAAGAGCCACTGTGAGTCCCCTCCAGCACCAGCATGTAGACCCAAAGCAGGACAAGAGGCAGGCCTGCTACATCTGGCCCAGGCCTACCTGGCCTGTTGTAGTTCTGCCTATCACCTCTGGATGGTTTTTCTGTAATTTTCAGTTAATTTAGGCACCTCCTCTAAAATAACAGTTCTCTAACAGTGGTCCTTAGACCAATAGCAGCAGCAGCACTGCTGAAAGCTAGTTAGGAATTAAAATTCCCTGCCCCCAATAGGACCTGCTGACTTAGAATCTGGGGGTGGGTGCAGTCATGAGGCTTTAACAAGTCCTGCAGGTGACCTGAGGTACTGCTCCAGAACAAAGTTTTCTCTTTAAATACAGAAGAAAAAGAACATTCTCACAGCCTTTTTCTCTCTGGTCAGCAGAGGAGAAAACAAGACCTGTGGGACCTGGGCTGGGCAAGGCTGACAGAGCTGCCCCTGCTGGGCAGTGCCTTCCCTTCTCCTAGCCTCGCCGTCTGCAGCAGGGCCTCACAGCACCGGCCTCCCAGGCAGTTCAGGAGACTAAAGGGGGAAGACTGATCAGGCCCAGCGCAGAGCCCGCAATGGAGAGGAGGAACTGTGTAAGGAAAGCCCGAGAGGTCTGCTTTGAACAAAACACAGGCCCCTCTTTAAAAAGCTGCAAATATCATGTAAATCAGTCTTTAAAAAGCCTTGTCAATTATTCCTTTCCAATTCAGGTAAAACCGTAATGACACAACAAATAGTTGAACATGGTAATATATTAAACATACTTAACACCTAGATATGAAGAGAAGCTCAGGCCTAAATGGATGGCTTCGTAGATGAATCTCCCAAATGTTAAAGAAGAATCGATACCAACATAAATGTAAAAATCTTCACCAAGAAACTAGAAAACCAAATCCTGCAACATATAAAAAGAACTATATATCACGACCACATGGGATTTATCCCAGGAATGCAAAGTTGGTTTAAGATACAAAAATCAATCCACGTATTATACCACATTAACAGAATAAAGGAGAAAACATCACGATTACGTTGATAGGTGCAGAAAAGGTATGTGACAAAATCCAACAGCCTTTCATGATGAAAATACTCAACCAACCATCAATGAATAAAAGGGAATTCCTCCACCCAATAAAGGTGGCAAATCCGCAAATCCACAGCAATGTCATACGCACTGGTGAAAAGCTGAAAGTTTTCCCCCTAAGATGAGGAAAAAGTCAAGGATGTCCATTCTCACCACTTCTGTTCAACACTGGACCAAAGGTTTTAGCCAGGGCAATGAGGCAAGAAAATGAAATTAAAGACATTCTGATTGAAAAAGAAGAAGTAAAACTATCTCTGTTTCCAGATGACTCATGATCTTGTATACAGAAAACCCTAAGGAATTTACTAAAGTAAAATAAACTATTAGAACTAATTAATAAGTTCAGCAATGTGGCATGACAAGGTTAGTATAGAGAAATGAATCCTATTTCTATACACTAGCACTGAACAACATGAAAATGAAATTAAGAAAATACCCAGACACAATCAAGAGCGTGAAACTACTTCTCTGCATCCCCACTGGCCCAGCATGACCATTAACAACTCATCACGAAAACAGCCACAATAGCACAAGTGCCTGCCCCAGGCAAGGCACGGAAGTCCTTTCCAGGCACCAGCTCCACCCACATTTGTGGCAACCCTGCAAATGGTGTTTTCCCATTCAACAGATGAAGAATATACGATCCAGAGAAGTGAAGTAACTTGCCCAAAGTCACAGCACTGGCACTGTGAGGAGGCACTAAGAGTTGGACTCAGGTAGCCTGATTCCTACACCCATGCCCTATTCCTGCACTATACCACACAGCCCTCATGTCTACAGTGGTTCTCAGCCTGCCTACATGTCAGGATCTCCGAGGGTGCTCTTGAAAACACTCTTGCCTACAGAGAACTACCACGTGCCTGGCAATTCCACTTCTGGGTACACACCAAAAAAACCTGAAAGCAGGGTCTCCTATACATGCACCCACAGAAGCATTATTCCCAATAGCCAAGAAGTGGAAACAACCTGTATTAGCTTGCTGAGGCTGCCGTAACAAGTAACACGCACAGGATCACAGGATGGCATGAACAACAGGATGTGTTTTCTCAAAATTCTGGAGGCTGGAAGTCTAAGATCATGATAGTGGCAAGGCTGGTTCCTGTTGCGGCCTCTCTCGGTGTGCTGGCATTTCTCTTTCCACTCACGGAGGGTACAATACGGAAGAAAAAGAATATCCTCCCAGCCTTTTTCTCTCTGGTCAGCAAAGAAGACAAGGCCTGTGGGACCTGGGCTGGGCAAGGTCTCCTCCCTGTGTCCTTACACAGTCGTCCCTCTGTACATGTCTGTGTCCTAATCCCTTCTTCTTATTAGATCAGGTCCCACCTTAATGAACTTATTAAAGCTTACTTACCTCTGTAAAGACCCTACCTCCAAATACAGTGACATTCTGAAGTCCTACATGTTAGGGTTTCCACATACGAATTGTGGAGGGACACAATTCAGCCCATAACACAAAGCAAGTGTCCGTCAATGGATGAACTGACAAATAAAATGCAAAAATACATAGGAATATTATTCAGCTTTAAAAAGGGAATTCTGACACATGCTACAGTAACACAGATGAAATGAGGACATTATACTAAGTGAAAAAGCCAGTCACAAAAGACAAATAATGAATTAGTCCAACTCTCAGAGGCAGAAAGTAGAACAGTGGTTGCCAACAAGAATGAGGAGTTGTTTAACACATTCAGTGTTTTGGTTTTGCAAGATGAGAAAGTTCTGCAGGGGGGATGTGGTGAGGCCGCACGGCACCGGGAGTGCACTTGCTTCTGAGCTACACTTAAACAGGACTCAGATGGCCAGTTTGATACTACACGTATCATGGCACAGTTGGAAAAAACCTGAGCTGATCTGGCGTGACTGAGCCAGAGTGGGCAGAGAAGGTGGTATTCTTCTAAAGCAGCCAAGGTGATTCCACTAGTGGAGCAGGATTTGAACCCGGATCTGAGGACTCCAAAGTCCTCACTCACTACACAGACTCAAAGTGACATGAGGAAATGACCTAAGAAACTTCTCCAACTCACTAAGTAATGGAATGGGAATTTTTATTTTTAATTTTTTAAGGCAAGAATGAAACAAAGTTTATTGAGGAAGAGAAAGGTAGGCTTATAGAATATGAAAGCTTACAAAGCAGGATACATTCGCCATAGACAGCAAACAGGCCTCCATTGCCAGGGCAAGTAGGCAAAGAGGCTGCATGGGAGTTTTTAAAAGATCAACTCTTGAAACTCAGCACTTAAGGACTTAACTCAATTTTTTTAAAGGCACACATCAGTAAAAAAGAAATGATGAGCGACTGTCCACGTAGACTACATTGGGGCTAATCATGGACACACAAGGACTATCCGGACAGTGCCCTGGGGAATCAGTAGCTGAGGCAAAGCTGGGCTCAGGATTGTGCATCTCCTGGGCCCTGCTGGCCCCAACTGTATTCCATGTGGTCTTCAAGATCATAACACTTTGTCATCCCTGTGACTGAATGGCCCCAATGGTCCCCTGGGCATAGGGTCCAGCTCAAACGTGTTAGCTTGGCAAACAAAGCTCTAACCATTGGCATCCACTGCCTCAAAGCCCTTCTCAGTTCTCCAAATACTCACTGCCCTCCCTGGGCCTACAGCACCTCATGCCCCTACAGTGCCTACAGGCCCACCCAGGCATAGTGCTGCCTCCCCTCCTCTCTATGTCTGGAGAGCCTGGCCTTGGTCTGGGTCTTATTTTCTCACCTCACAAGTCCTGTCCTGCAGAAGTGGCTGTCATCTGCTTCAGAGCACCCACAATGCTTGTGCTTCCCTCAAACATGGCTGCCCTGGCCATGCTGGGCTGGCATCACCTATGAATTCACTCTCAACTAATCATTCATCCATTCCGAAAATGCTTATTGAGCCTCTCCTCTGTCCTGGACGCTATTCTCAGCACTGGCAACACAAAAAAGGCAGACATCCCTGTGCACCTCAGGCTTACATTCTCTGAACTCATTCCTCAGGAGCAAGAACCTCATCTTAGACATTTTTGTGCTCCCGGTACCCAGCAGAGTGTCTGGTACTAAGTAGGTTTTCAGAGAATAGTAACTGAAGGAATGAAAATTAGGCATGACCTCTGTTGCCAGACAGCTTTCTGCAGATGTTGTAGGAGAGAGGTACTTGCTAACTGAATGCCAAGCTGAATGCCAGCTAGCATGTAATGTGATGCCTGTGGAGCATCCGTTTCAGACCAAAAGCACAGCAATGATATTTCCCAGTGAGCCACCCTGAGAGCAATTTACTTACAGTCCTGAATGCTGCCTCAACTCAGATTTTCCCAGTGCAGAGGAGAGGCCATTTTGCATTTTTTTTCTCCTAAGCAAATGAGGATTTCAAGCCTCAGCTTCTGGACTCCAGGAAACGCATACAAACTGCTTTGCAGCACACAGGATGCCACTCAGAATCCATACGCTTTCTGTGGGCACAGACTCCACAAATGGCAAGTCCACCTTTTCAAGATGATAGGAGCTGATTTCTTTCACTTTTTTCACCAGCATTTCCTTCCTAGGTGCTAAGCATACACCAGGAAACAGGAACAGAGGGAGGGAGGCTGCCCCTGAGGCTGCAGGAGCTCCAGCAAGCAGCAGACTTGAGTTTCTTGTTTATTTTTCACTTGTTTATTACTGTCCATCCCACTCCACCTACACACCCATCAACGCAACAGGACGTGGGGCCCAGGCAGCCACACCCTCATCTGCTGAGCTGCCCAGTGTCCTCAGGCCTGTGAGAGCTCACTTTCATATATGAATGGATGTCCATGCACAGACATGGAGGAAGAAGATGGGGCTCTTCTTGATAGGGTGGGGACTGAGTGAGTTGAAGGCAGGGGAGGCAAGATGATGCCCAGGTTTCTGGCACAGGTGACAGGTGGTGCTGCAAGGTGCTTTGTATTTGCACCCAGAGAGCAGGAGATGACGAATTCCCAGAGGCCATGTAGCTGGCCCAAAAACATAGACCCAGGAAACAATGGGCCTGGATTTGTGATCTCTCTTATGTCAGCTGTGGCCTTAGAGAGGGACTGCTGAAGCTGGACAATGGATCAGGACTGAGCCGACTGCTTTATTGTATCTTTTTTTTTTTTTTTTTTTTTGAGACAGAGCCTCAAGCTGTAGCCCTGGGTAGAGTGCCGTAGCATCACAGCTCACAGCAACCTTCAACTCCTGGGCTTAACTGATTCTCTTGCCTCAGCCTCCAGAGTAGCTGGGACTACAGGAGCCCGCAACAACGCCTGGCTATTTTTTGGTTGCAGTTGTCATTGTTGTCTAGCTGGCCTGGGCTGAGCTAGAACCCGCCAGCCTTGGTATATGTGGCCGGCACCCTACTCACTGAGCTACAGGCACCAACCCTTTTGTATCATTTTTTATAAGTATTTTTAATTACTTAAAATTAACTAAAATTAAATAAAGTAATTTTAGTAAAAGTAAAATCATGCTAATCAAAGAAAAAACTTAAGAGGTTCAGAAGGGAAGACAAAATTAATTTCTTACACCCCTCCCAACCCAGCCATTGCTAAAGGGCTGTGCGTGTCCTTGCAGCCAGTCTCTGCAGAAGGAAAGGGCCAGCTCCACTCAGACCATCACAGGTGACCCTCAATGTCGATGGCAGGGGAAACATGTGATATACCAACGGGAAAGCAGAGTTCCAGGGAAATTAAGCGACCTGGCCCAAGGCCACCACTTAAAAAATATTAAATTTAGGATCTGAAACCAGTTCTCACTCTACGCCAGTCAGTTAGCTACAAACATGCTCCAGAGAGAAGGGACAGCCACCTCATTTCTCCTCTGACGATTAAAAAATAGGGTAAAAAATGGCCTAATTTAAAATTAATATTTCTAACTGTACAAAGTCCAAATTATATCAAATTTCCTTTCTAGCTGCAGGGCCTTTTTGTCTCAAGGTGACCAGGGGGCCCTCTGCCTCATGCCCCCAATCAGCACAAAGGAGGCCCTCGGTTGCCATTGGCCTGGAGAAGACAGGCTCCAGCAGGTCCCCAGCCCATCCCTGCAGCTCAGCAGCTGTGTCTGGCTGGCAGCCCATCTCCGCCATCCCTCACATGCACCCCCAGCTCCCCCATGTATCTGCCCTCCAGCCGGTCTTCTCCTTAGCACTTCCCCCTCTACCCTTCCTCTTCCCAAGTCTCCAAGGGAGACCCCAAACCCTCCAGGGCCAATTTCATACTCATTCTTCCAGCAAACATGCCACAACACTGGGGAAGGGTGGTAGGGGAGATGTGTGCTGCCCTCATGGCTGCTTTCCTACCGCCAGAACATTCTACATGAGAGAGGAAAAAAATGGAGGCCAAGTATAGGCCCCAGGCTACAAGCTATACATGTTTAGCTCAGCAATCTCTATAACTCTTTGAAAGAGATGCCATCACTCTCCTCACCCCGACCCCCTCCCACTCCCTGTGTAGAGAAGGAGAAACTGTGATTCAGAAATTAAGCAGACTACCCACCAGTCCACTGGGAAATGGCCCCCACTGGGCCTTGCACACAGAACCCGAACTGTGCAGTGAACTTCTCAAGGGCAGTGCCCACAGCTTGTGGCTTATCTGCCCCTGTGTCCCCAGGGTCCTGCCCAGGGCCTGACACAGCAGGTACACCGCTCTATCTGCTGAACTGAGTAGTTTCTGCATCCAGGAATAGATACCTGCGTCTTACTCCCTGCCCCCACAGCAGCTTCTGTGGTGCTCAGCTAACTCCTGACCTTGACAGATAGACCACAGAGCCAGCAGCAGCCACACTGTCGTCACACTGGCTTCCTTCCCTGAAAACCAACAGACTCCATCTAGGCCCCAGAAAACTGCCCTGATGCTGCAGACAGGAAGCAAAACGTCTGAAGAGCATGTTTGAAAAGGCAGGTCTCTAACATCAGCTTCCCAAAGCGTCACAGACAGGACGACACTGAGTTCTGCACCTGAAGGAGGTCACCCTTTACTCGGTGATGTACATTTACAGCCCTGTGCATGGGTCTCTGTCACCTCAAAAGTAAAGAGGCAGATGACAGCTTCTGGAATCTATGAGTCTTTCTCCTGCTTTGGCTTCTGTGGGGCCTTGTCCAGCCCAATCTGACATCTTTCATGGTCCCCTGTTCCTCCAGGCCAAGCCCAAGTACTTGGCCTGGCCTTCGAGGCCCTGCCTCATCTGGTCCCTGAGCTTACCACCTGTCCCCTTCCCAACTGTAATGTGGCCATACCAGCCCACACACCAAAAATGAAACCAACGGCCACCACATACATGTTCCTACATTACCTCAGTTAATCCTCACAACAGCCCTATCAAGTGGAGTCTATTACTCTCCCCGTCTATGGGAATGCAAAGGCTTAAAGAGCTTTTAAATTTCTTGAGATTTTGAGCCAATCAATGGCAGAACCAAGATTAAAGACCAGACCAGACTCCCAGCCACATGTTCACTGTGCCACAAAATACTGCCTGCAACCCCTGAGTGCTCAGTGCCCCTCTCAGGGCCCCCCATGCCTCCACCCAAGCTGTTCTTTCTGCCAGGAAAGCCCTCTGCTCACCCTCCCCCATTCTCTCTTTTTTCTTGTTTTTGGATTGTAAGAGGGTACATAGGATTAGGGTCCATTGCTTGCGTTTGTGGGGTAAAGTCCAAGATGAAGCTTTGTCCTTCACAACTTGACCCAGGAAATGGGCCTTAAACCCACACATTGTGGGACCTGTTGGGTGGGAACTTCCTGATCTTCCCCCTCTTGAATTTAATTGAGTTTTTCTCTAATGTGGGCCTAGAGTTGTTAACCTACTAGCTTCAATTTAGTATTAAGCACACATGATGCTTATTTTTTCATTCTTGTGATATTTAGATTATTCTCCAAGGCCTACTAGGTCAGCGGTTCTCAACCTGTGGGAAGGGGGAAGGGAAGGGGAGGGGAGGGGAGGGGAGGGGACTGTATTAAAGGGCTGCGGCATTAGTAAGGTTGAGCCACTGTTCTAGGTTGTTACAAAGACACAAAACCTCCATCTTTTCTTACGGCTATGTGCATCCACCACAGTATGTTAGTACGTTCACAGCCTGATGGGCACATGGGATGTTTCCACATCTTCACAGTTGTGAAGTGAGCTGCAGTAAACATTCAGGTGCCGATGTCCTTTTGGTAAAATAACTTTTATTCTTTGGAGTAGAGGCCCAGTAATGGGACTGCCAGATCAAATGGGAAGTTAACTCTTTGCTCTTTTCCATCAAGGCTGTACTAGTTTGCAGTCCCACTAACAGTGTATCAGTGTTCCCTTCTCTCTGCACCCACACCAGCATCTGCTGCTTGGGGGCCACTCTGACTGGGGGTAGGGGACACATGTATCACTAGGTGGTTTTGATTTGCATTTTTCTGTTAATGAGGGACGATGACCAATTTGTCATGGGTGTATGTCTGTGGTGGCCATTCCCCATGAGAAAACATTCTGTTAATGTCTCTTGCCCAGTTTTTAACAGGGTTGTTTACTCTTTTGTTGATATGCTTGAGTTCATTGCAGAGTCTGGTGACCAGCCCTTTGTCAGGTTGTAGCGTGTGAACACCTCCCATTCTACAGGTTGCCTCTTTGGTTTATGCTTTTGTTTTGTTTTTTGATACAGAGTCTCACTTTCTTGCCACCAGTAGAGTGCTGTAGTGTCACAGCTCATAGCAACCTCAAACTCTTGGGCCTAAGAGATTCTCTTGCCTCAGCCTCCCAAGTAGCTGGGACTACAGGTGCCTGCCACAACACCTGGCTATTTTTTAGAGACAGGGTCTCGCTCTGGCTCCAGCTGGTCTAAAGCTCATGAGCTCAAGTGATCCACATGCCTTGGCCTCCCACAGTGCTGGGATTACAGGCAGGAGCCATCATGCCTAGCCATAAGGGTTATCTCTTTGCTTTGTTGATTATGTCCTTAGCCATGCAGAAACTTTTTAACTTGATTAGGTCTCATTTATTTATTTTTGTTGTTGCTGTGATTGCAACTGGGGTTTTCTTCATAAATTCTTTTCCTAGGCAATAAGATCTACATTTTCTCTTAAAGTTTTTATACTTTTGTGCCTTAGATTTAAATCTTTTATCCATCATGAGTTAGTTTTTGTTAAGTAGTGAGAGGTGCAGGTCTAGTTCAGTCTTCTACATGTGGCTACTACCCGGTTCTTCCAGCACCATTTATTAAATAGGAATTCTTTTCCCCAGTGTATGTTTTTGTTTGCTTTACCAAAGATCAGATGGCAGTAAGAGGCTGGGTCCATCTCTAGGTTCTCGTTTCTGTTCCATAGATCTTTGTCTCTAAATTTACGCTTGTGCCACACTGTTTTGAACACTATAGACATGTAGCATCACCTGAAGTCTGGTAACATACCGCCTTCAGATTTGTCCTTATTTCATAGAATTGTGTTGGCTATTTGGTGGTTTTTTTCTGGTTCCATTTGAAACAAAGAACAATTGTTATAAGATCTACCAAGTATGATGTTGGTATTTTAATGGGGATTGCATTAAATCTGTAGATTGCTTTGAATAGTACAGACCTTTAACCATGTTGATTCTTCCCAGCCATGAGCATGGTATGTTTTTCCACCTGTTAACACCCTCTGCTCTTTCTCTTCTCAGTGCTTCATTGTTCTCTAGATAGAGATCCTTCACATACTCTGTTAAGTATATTCCGAGGTATTTCATTTTCTTTGATGCTACTGTGAATGGCATTAAATCTCTGATTTGATTCTCAGCTTGCCTGTTGTTGGTGTATATGAAGGCTACTGATTTTATATCCTGAGAGATTACTGTCTTTCTCAATCACTTCCAGGAATCTTGTGGTTGTGGTTGAGTCCTCGGGATTTTTTAAGTGTAAGATCATATCATCATGAAGAGTGCAAGTTTGACCTCCTCTATCCCCATTTGGATACCTGTGATATCTTTCTCCTGCCTGGTTGCATTGGCCAGGACTTCCAGCACTACATTGAAAAGTAATGGCAATAGTGGACTTTCTCATGTGGTTCCACTTCTAAGCAGGAATGCTTTTTTTTTTTTTTTTTTTGCAGTTTTTGGCCAGGGCTGGGTTTGAACTTGCTACCTCCGGCATAGGGGGCCAGCACCCTACTCCTTTGAGCCACAGGCGCAGCCCAGAAGGAATGCTTTCTGTTTTTGTCTGTTCAATATGATATTAGCTCTGGGTTTATCATAGATGGCTTCTATCAGTTTAAGAGATATCCCATCTATGCCAGTTTTCTTAAATGTTCTTTATCAAAATATGAGGCTAAATTTTCTGCATCTATTGAGAGAATCATGTAGTCTTTGGTTTATGTGGTGAATTACATTTATGTAAATGCAGAACCAGCCTTGCATCCCAGGGATGAACCCCACTTGGTCATGATGAATCACTTTTTTGATGTGCAGCTAAACTGTTTGTTAAGACTTTATTTAGTATTTTGTGTCAATATTCATTAATGATATTGGTCTGTAGTTTTTCCAGTTGTTGTATCCTTTCCTGGTTTTGGTATTAGGGTGATATTTGCTTCATAGAAGGAGCTGGCTGGGGCCAAGTCCTTCCTTCCTCAATATTTAGGAATAGGTTTTGCAATGTGCCTTTCCTCTCCCTGACCTTTCCTAGAGAGGTTGGTAAGAAGTCTCTAAACTACCATCTTAGAGTGAACCCTCCCACATTTTCACCACCTCCCTCTGGCCAACCCCTTAACATCATCTCTCCTGGAAGTCTTCCCTCCAGCCTCCCACGCCAACCTGGTGCTCCCACAGCGCTGTGGCCTCCAGGCCCCCAGGCTGAAGCACCTGTTCTCTTGCTGCTATTCTCACACTGAAAATTCTCTGAAGGCCAGATCTCAGCAGCAATGGAGGCTGTACAGCAAAGTGGCTAAGAGTATGACGTATGACTTTAGGCAAATCTCACCTATCTTGAGCTCAGTTTCTTCATTTGTAAAATGGGATTATTAAATAACCAGACCTAACTCATAGTGTTGTCATGAGAATTAAAAACAATGGACACAACACAGGCATACGACACGCTCTCACTAAACAGTAGATGCTGTTATTATGATTACTTTTACTTAGTAACCACTACAGTACTCACAACCATGCCTCATACACTGGAATAACAAAGGTCTAATAGTTGGAAGGGAGGAAGGGAAGTGGGGGAGGGAGGGGGCAATAGCGAGGAGGGAGGAGGTTACTCAACCTGGAATAAATAAAACTGCCTGATCAGCAGACATTGCTTTAAAGAAGAGTAAAAGGCCCAGTTTCTTCTAATTCTGGCCATGAATCCCACTGTGACTTTGATCAACTAGCCTAGCTTATCCAAGCCTTCTTTTCTTCTGCATTGCAGGAAGCTGCATTATCTAAGCCTGCAGCCTCCAGGAGCCTGCAGCTCCCAGGCCCCCAGCCCTGCTGCTCTGGAGCCTATGAACAGAAAGGTAAGGCCCAGAACCATAGGAGTCTGCGGCAGCACATATAAAATACAGGCAGGCTCTGCGAGAGAAAACATGACATCTGATCCCAGTACCTGACAAATTTTATGTGACCCTTTTGCCCCAACATTTAATTTCTGGTTCTTTAATCTTGATACTCATAAAACTTCACTCTTGCACTAGGAGACCTTTGCAATCTTCTCAAAGAAGTGGGTGTCCCTTAGTGATTCTAATAAGCCAGCATCACCTACCTGCTAACCTGAGGACAGTTTGGTTTTCTATGATAAGCCACAGCCACACACATCCACCTCTCCCACGTGGCTGGCCACTATGGGGGCAAATCCACGCTCTCCAGCTAAGCCTCTGAATCCAGACCCAACACGCTCCTGGTCCCCAGCCCCAGAGCCTCAGATAGCTGCTCAACATTCAACAGGCCTGATCCCTGCTCAGAGGCCCAGCTGTCCCTGCTCCTGCAGCCTCGGTCCAGAGGTCTTCCCTGAACCTCCACCTCCCTACCACAGGAAAGTTCTGAGTGGGAAAGGAGAGCTGGGTCTCGAAGCCCATTCTTCTCTTAACTTGCTGTGTGACCTGCATCCTTTCCAGGCCTCGATCCCATCCTCTGAGAAAGGAGCGTCTGGACTGGATGATGTTTCCACAGCTCAGTCACCCAGGTGCTGCTGCTGTGATTCTGCATAAAATGCATACGACATGCATTTACTTTTCAAAATCAACCTTACTGAGGTGAAGTTCACCCTTGAAGTGTACAGCTCAAGGGATCTTGACAGTTGAGATATAGAATACTTTATGGAACTCTGCAATGTTCCCACAGGCCCCTTTATGTGCTTCATATTTTTCCTTAGAATTACAAACTTTGGAAGAATTCATATGCTACTTCAGCCTTACACTAAGCAAAATTATCCACAAATATTATAGACTTAATGTGATAGTTATATTTTTCTTAATATACCCTAAAATGTTATCCAAATAAAATGTCTGTCTAGTTGCCACCTACGTCTCCTCACACTACAGAGGCACATGTTCTTACCAAGCAACGCGGAATGAAATGACCACCCTGAGGCCACTTCCAGCTCTACAGTCTGGATGTGCATGTTACCCCTCTCAGCGTCTAGACCAGGGCCTGTAAACTGCAGGTGGTTACTAAATCCTGGCTGTGGGCCCAGAGAGTGCAAGGCCCATCTTGTGCCCCACACCATCGCTGCCATGGGTAAGCAGCAACAGCTTCTTTCCCGGCTCTGAGCAACACGGCAGGGTCGCCCAAGACCATCCCGCACATCAGATATTTACATTACAATTCATAACAGTAGCAGAATTACAGTTATGAAACAGCAACGAAAATAATTTTATGGTTGGGGGTCACCACAACATGAGGAACTGTATTAAAGGGTCACAGCATTAGGAAATTTGAGAACCACTAGCCTAGAAAGCAGTACTGAAAAGGAAGAAGCAAGGAAAGGTGGTGAGGCCTCCAGGGTCCCCCTGTGCAAGGCCCACTGCCAGGGACCATGCCCAGCTCTGCAGCCCCAGGGAATGGACCCCTTCAACCCAGCCCCCTACTCAGCCCCACCCCAAGTCCCCACCCCCAGCCATAACCTGAACACGCTGCGCTGCCTTTGTACTGGCCGCTTCATCAGCCAGACAGTCTTTCTTCTCTCCCCACTTGGGAAACTCCTATTCATTCCTCAAAGGCCCATTTGACCATCACCTCCCACAGGAAGTCTCCCACCGGAGACTGCTGCCCCATAGGCCACAGCACCCAGGGGAGGGGGCCTCTCTGGGGGGACCCAGTTTCTAAGAGGCCTTCCTTTCTTCTCCAGGCTGTACAGGAATTTACAACTCAAGCCCAGGCAACAGGAAATCAGGCAGAAGATGTGAGGAAAGAAACACACCCTAGACCACTGTGGTGGGAAGAGGCTTCTGGTGGCAGTGCAGGAGATACTGTGGCAACAAAGTCCATTCTCCAGCATTGAAAGGTACGTGAACACTTGGCTGCTCTTGTCCTCAGCGTCCCTCCACAGTGATACCGGCAGGCCCAAGGAGGAGGAAATGCATTCATTCACATGGAGAAAACAGTATTCCCTCCTCTACTCGAAATGCCTTCTAATACCAGTGCCATCATTGCAACCATTTATGTTTACCAAGCACTTTGCATTTCATCCTCACAATAACCCTAAAAACGAGATACTTTAGGGATAAAAAAGTTTATGGAAAATTATGGGAAGGTTAAGGAACTTGTTCAAAAGTACACAGCTACTAACTACATACACCAGGGCTGGTGGGTTCGAATCTGACCTGGGCCTGCCAAACAATGACAACTACAACCAAAAAATAGCCAGGCGTTGTGGTAGGCACCTGTGATCCCAGCTACTCAGGAGGCTGAGGCAAGAGAATCGCTTAAGCCCAGGAGTTGGAGGTTGCTATGAGCTGTGATGCCACGGCACTCTACCCAGGGCAATGGCTTGAGGCTCTGTCTCAAAAAAAAAAAGTACACAACTACTATGTGGTTTTTGATTCCACGCAGTCCAGCTCCAGAGCTGGTTATGGTGGCTGAAAGAAGGAGAACAAACTTCTAACTCACCCTTTAAAAGCCACCTCCAGCACTGCTGCCTGAGTTATCCCATGGATATCAAGGAAAACTTACACAAGTACTTAGGGCAGGGACATTCATGGATATGTTGTTTACAATGGGGAAAATAAAGAACTAACTAAATATTGGCTAAATCTCCACCACCTGAATGTACTATGGGACACTTATACCACAGGATATTATGAAATCATTCAAACCAAAGCTCTATTAGCTCATATTTTGGTCTAAAGTCTAGTGTACCCCAAGCCCTGGTACGGATGACCATGTCTGGAGGCAGGGCTTGGCTACCAGAGCTTCCACACGCTAATTTTTCTGCACAGCAATGTGAGAGGCCCAGTGCCTAGAATGGTGTCCAGCATATAGCAAATGCTCAAGAAATACTTGGGGATTGAAAGAATCCATCAATTAACAGATGACCTAAAATGATCCATTGATATTTCTAAACACCTGACTCATGTGGGTACATCTTTAGGAGCAGGGACTGCGGGCACCTTCTCACCCCAACACGCCCAGCACAGAGCCAGCCCTTGGAAGTGTTCTGCCCAACATGAACAGGGAATGCTGCCATAGGGCACTGATACTAAGCTGCCCATTTTTTCCCCACTTTTTAACATTTCTGAAATCAGGATGGATCTTACATTCAATGACTTGTCATCATTTAATGCAGGGTATTTTTCCCCTTTCTTTAGTGGTACAAAAATAATGATGCATCTCCCAATTGATAGCTTCTTAGATTTAATAAGATACAATACCTAACAGAGTCCAGAATGCTAACTACAAAATTTAAATCAGATGCCAACACAGCTAACAGATTGTTGTGCATTTTCTTTCTTATGATTTGTAAAAATAAATCCACTGCCATCTGTTCTGAGCTTTCATCTTCAGCCTCCAGTCATCCTGGTGACCCAGTGCTTAGCCTCAGAGATGCAAATCAGGACAGGATGCAAATCAAAGGCTTTCATGGGTCTTTACCTGGAAGGCTTCAGACAGCATCAGCTGATGCTATCAGCTGGGGATCTCTAAGTTCTCCTTGCTTGAAGGCCTTAGGATGTACCAGAGAGGTCAGTTCTGGGCCAGAACCTAGTTACATCCCAGCTCCACTATCTCCAGACATCTGGCTCTGAGAATCTCATGGCCATGCCTGGTACACAGACTTGGTCTGTCCATGACAGGTGTTTGTGCTGTTGTGATTGCTCGATGGACCCACACCTCCTCAGTCAAAAGGCCACAGCCCTGCATTTTCTATAGCTAACAGGGCTAGAGAGAGAATCAACTACAGTTAGGGTTTGAATGCACCCCCAAAGTCCCTATACTGGAAACTTAATCCCCAATGCAACAGTGCTGAGAGGTGGGATCTTTAAGAAGTGATTAGGTCCTGTGGGCTCTGCCCTCAAGAACAGACTGATGTCACTGTCTTGGGGAGTGGCTTCCACAAAAAGATTACTTTAGTCCCTTCGTCTCACTTTCCCTCTCGGTGCTCTTGTGTCCCTCCAACTTCCACCTCGGGAGGCAGCAAGAAGTCCCTCTCCAGATGTGAGCCCTCAACCTTGCACTTCCCAGCCTCCAGAACTAAGAAATAAATTTCTTTTCTTTATATATTACCCAGTCTGGGGTGTCCTATTTTAAAAACCTGAAACAGACTAAGACTGGGTGAGTTATTCCCATTTGCAAAAAGGGCTGGGGATGGGAATCTGGCCCACAACAAAGGACTGTGCTAAGAACCAAACAAGATTAATTTGAAAATTCTCTAAAAAACAGCAATTTCTATATAAATACAAGTAATTTGTGATATTTGTGATATTTAGGAAGCTACAAATGTGTACATATAGGAATCCTCAAATTTTCAAATCAAACTCATGTATACTTTCTATAACATACACCTTTTTTGACTAAAATCCTTCATTTTCCTAACCTTTTCATCAGCAGTGGCCTGGACCATCACAGCAATTCAGAACTAAGAACTCAAGGCTAGAATTCCAGCTCAGCCACCTTTTCCAGGTAGCCATGGACACACCACCCAACCTCTCTCAGCCTCTAGTTCCTCCTGTGTAAACTGTTGTTCTCTCCGGCTTGACATTCACTGTGCAAGTACCAGTATCTGTAAAGTACCAGGCTTTTGGCATTGCACAGAGAGGGTCTGAGGGATGCCTCCATTTGCATCGACAGTACTAGCTCTTAATATAACAGCTTTCTTTCTATTGATCACTTTATTCCTCAAAGAACAAAGCTAACAAAGCTCCCACAACTTCAGAAGAGCTATTTGGATCACATTTCCAGGACTATACCAAGAGAGATTTGTGCTACGCAGTCAGGCTGCAGCTGCAGGCTGGGGCTGCCCCTTCCCAGTGCAGGCCCCTGATCCCATTTCTCCTGCTCTCTCTGCCTCCTTTACGAACTGGAAAACAAGGAAGATGAGTGAGCTGCCCCACAGGGTGGAGGGCAGACCACATCTGGCATGAAGCACATGCTCCATACACCCTGGCTTTGCCCCATGGATGCTCCAGGCTTCTCATCAGTGGTCACCAGTGCAGATATGAAGCAATTGAAGGCTGAGAACTTTCTGTCATAGGGACAGTACTGGGGTGGGGTCTGTCTCCCTACCTATATCCAGGTGAGAATCTTTGGATGGCCAGAGATGAACATGGGTACAGTAAACCTTCCAGAGGCAGGTGTCCTGCATAGATCAGGGCCTTGCTGGAGGAGGTGGTAAGAAAATGTTTGGAGTTAAACAAAGGGCTTGGATTTGGGGCTGAAGCCATAGGTGGAAATGATTGAGTGGAGAGAAAGGATGAGAATATTCCTGAGGAACTGGGGTGGAAGAGAGTGATCACCCTATGAAGCTGCTGGGCCCCTCCAAAGAGCAGTCACCATCACCAGGCATGAAGTCCAGACGATGAATGCAGAACACACAAACGGGAAGAAGTTCCGACTTACTAGCACTGTGTTGGAATAAAGCACTAGCTATCTGGGGACAAATAAAACTGGAAATCAGCCCACATTCATAGCGCGACAACTTTTGGGTGGGTTACAAATTTAAATTAAAACAGAGAAACCACGAATATCATAAAAAAACAAACACTTAAAGATTCTTGGGGAGGAAAGAAATGGTCAAGTCTTCACAAAAGGCAAAAATGTTTAATCTCTGTACAGCAAAAGCATCATAGAACAAAAATGTCAAACCACAAGTTAGGGGGAAAAATCTGAAGCACATAATAAACCACAAGGCAATATTCTTAATAGATTAAAAAGTTTTATAAGTCAAATTGTTTTAAGCAACATGCCAAGAGAAAAATTAGTATAAAAAATGAAGAAGCAATTCTCAAATGAAAAGCAATTGGCTAAGAAGATACAGAAAACAAGATAACTAAAGAATGAGAACCAGAATGATAATTTTCACTTATCACATTGGCAAAGTTTTCAAATATTCATGTGGGCATGGCTCCAGGACAGTGCTGTTCTCATGCCTCGGTGGGGTACAAACCGGCACAAGTTTTCCAGGGTGCCAACGGGCAATTCTGTGCAAACTTCATGGATTACTTTTGCTCAGCAGATTCCCTTCTAAAATTTATCATACGGGAACACTCCACAGAAATGGGCATGGCAAGAGCCTGGCTAAATAAATGATGGCAGATCCAAACCATGGAGGCATGAGGTGTTCATCACACCTGCTGAATGAAAAGCAGGTCATGAACAGTGTGATTCCATTTTTCAGGGGGAAAAACTCACATCGGACATTCCTTGACACCAAGGTTACTCAAGGATCAGGATTAAACTGAGAAAGCAATTTCCATTTGGGGGTAGAGAAATGGGCTATTTGAAAAAAGAGAATTCTGAGGGAGGAAGCAAGATGGCAGCCGAGTAATAGCTTCCTTACAACAGGGCCTGCTGACATGGGGGAAAAAAGACTCCAGGCATCTCTGGCTTGTGGGCTCTGCCCAGAAACATCCTTTTGGGAATGCAGGGAGACAGCGAGAGACTTTGGACCCCAGGAGAAGGACAAAAGCAGTGGAGAACTAGCAAGTGGCTGCATTCGGTTTGAGGCTGCCACAGCTGTAACTACAACAGCAGCGAGATTGCAAAAAGGGAAGGACATCCCTGGGGGTTATTTTGATTTTTTGGACTTGGGCACTTGGTTGAATTACCTTGAGAGTGCAGGTGACTTTAAGCATTGTCCAGGGTCCAGGACTGAGCTGTTGGGGCAGAACAGAGCTAACGTTATTTGGCAGTGGGCTGCATGCAGCCATTGTGGGAGAACTGCCCTGCAGGCTCTGCCCTCAGGGAGACAGAGCAAGGCTCAGGCTGGGAGACCTTGAGCAAGTGATCTAGTGACTGTGAGCAGTGCCAAAAGCCAGGACTGAGAGGCCAGGGAAGAGCGGAACTTTCAGTGTTTGACAGTAGGAGGGCTGGCTTGCGGCCTCAGCCCTCAAGGGCATAGACTGAGGCCAGTGTTGGCACACAGGATAAGCAGGCAGCCACTTCAGGAGAGATCCCAGCGACAAGTGCGTTCCTGGCAAAGCTTCTGCTTAGTCAACGTTAACAGTTTAAAGTATCTTTTAAGTGGGCTGAGGAGAGATTCAGGCCCTCAACCCTGTGGGGTTTGAGGGCAAAGAAGTCAGCAGAGGCCTCCAGTCTCCATCTCATACAGCTGTATCAGCATTGTGATTGGCATCCCATACCCCAAAAGATCATCTGCTGCCCAGATAATATTCAACAAGATATATATATATATAGAGAGAGAGAGAGAGAGAGAGAGATAGAGATAGAGAGAGAGATAGATATACTGCTTTCTTTTTGGTTCTGGTTTTTTTTCCTCTTTTGAATTTCAACGTTTTCCCCCTAGATTTTTCTTTCTTTCTCTCTTTTCTTTCTTCATTTTTCTAGTTTAAATATAATTTTCCATTATTGACTTCTTTAATAACAAGAACTTCATTTTTGCTAGTGTTTCTGCTCCAAATTTTACCCTGTAAAGTTTTCAGTTTGTATGTTTTGGTTTGATTGATAGTATTTTTGTCTTTCCTCTCTATTTGGTGGAGGTAGGGTACCGTGTCTGCTCAGGCTGGCAAAGAGCTGCTGACCTCAAGGGAACCACCCACTCCAGCTCCCCCAGAGGTTGAGGGTTTTTAAGGTGTGGGTCAAAGTACCCTACTGTACATCTTTACTCCTTTTTCCTTCTTTCTGTACCTCTCTTCTTTTGTCAATATTCCCTTTTACTCACCCTCTCTCCTTTCTCTTTTTTCTTTTTTTTCAATCTTTTTTCCCTTCTTGCTCTTCAATCTTCTCATCCTCTTACTCCCATACCAAAAGGACTCATTAAAACCTTATGCCAGAGGCACAGTAAATAAAGAATAAGAGGAAGTGAAAGGAAAATAAGGGCAAGGAAACAGATAAAAGAAAACACTTATGAGGGAGAATCAGCAGAAAAATCCTGGCAACATGAAAAACCAATCCAGAGTAACCCCCCCCCCAAAGGACCATGAGGTAGCTACTACAGAGGATTCCACCTATAAAGAAATGCTAGAAATAACAGAAGAGTGATTGAAAATACAGATGATGAAAACAATGAAGGAAATTGCTGATAAAGTGGAAAATAACCAAAAGGAAATCCAAAAACAAAATCAAATAAGAGATGAACAATATGAAGAATATAGAAAGGAAATAGCAAAGCTGAAGGAACTGAAGCAGTCAATTAAGGAACTTAAAAATGCAATAAAAAGTATCAACAACAGATTAGACCATGCAGAAGAAAGAATCTCAGAGGTAGAGGACAAAGCTCTTGAGATATCTCAGATAGTTAAAGAGGCAGAAAAGAAGAGAGAGAAAGCAGAACGTTCACTGACAGAATTATGGGAATTTATGAAGGATTCAAACATACGAGTTATAGGTATCCCAGAAGGAGAAGAAGAATGTCCCGGGGCAATGGAAGCCATACTTGAGAATATTATAAACGAAAATTTCCCAAATATCACCAAAGATTCTTGACACACTCCTTTCAGAGGGATATCCAACCCCAGGTCACCTCAACTCAAAAAGAGCTTCTCTAAGACACATTGTGATAAACCTGTCCAAAGTCAAGACAAAAGAAAAGATTCTGGAAAAAAAAAAAAAGAAAGAAAGAAAGAAAAGATTCTGCAAGCTGCCAGGAGTAAGTGCCAATTGACCTACAGGGGCAAATCCATCAGGGTGACTGCAGGCTTCTCTAATTAAACATTTCAAGCCAGAAAATAATGGTCATATACCTTTAATCTACTTAAACAAAACAATTTCCAGCCCAGAATTCTCTATCCAGCTAAGCCAAGCTTTAAAATTGATGGAGAAATCAAATCTTTTACTGGTATGCAAACACTGAGGAAATTTGCCACAAGATCAGGGTGTAGAACAGGAAATACTTCAACCTGTTCTACACCCTGACCATCACAATGGACCACCAGCAAAGTAAGCACCCAGAAATTAGAGGACAGAACCTAGCTTCCACAGTGATGCAAAAGATAAAACTAAGCAATGGACTTTTACAAAATAAGATGAATAGAATGCTATCACATTTATCAATTATCTCAATAAATGTTAATGGCTTGAATTCCCCATTAAAAAGGCATATTGGACTGAATGGCTTGAATTCCCCACCGAAGAGTCATAGATTGGCTGACTGTACTAAAAAACATAAGCCATCCATTTGCTGTCTGCTGGAAACACACCTAGCCTCAAAAGACATATTAAAACTCAGAGGTAAGGGTTGGAAGACAATTTTTCAGGCAAACAGAATTCAGAAGAAAAGAGGGGTTGCAATCTTATTTTCAGATACAAGTGGACCTAAAGCAACTAAAGTCAAAAAAGACAAAGATGGGCAGTTCATATTGGTCAAGGGAAAAATACAACAAAAAGACGTTTCAATTCTAAATATTTATGCACCCAACTTAAATGCTCCCAGATTCTTGAAACAGACTGAGCAATATGATATCCTATAACACCATAATAACGGGGGACTTTAACACTCCTCTTATAGAACTGGACAGATCCTCTAAATAGAAATTAAACAAAGATATAAGGGACTTAAATGAGACCCTAGAACAACTGTGCTTAATAGACGTATATGGAACACTCCATCCCCAAAGCTAAAGAATATACATTCTTCTCATCAGCCCATGGAACATTCTCCAAAATTGATCATATCCTAGGATACAAAATAAACATCAACAGAATCAAAAGAATTGAAATTTTACCTTGTATCTTCTCAAACCACAAGGCATTAAAGCTGGAACTCAACTCCAACAAAAACGTTCAACCCCACACAAAGGAATGGAAATTAAACAACCTCATGCTGAATGACAGTTGGATGCAGGAAGAAATAAAAGAGGAAATCATTAACCTCCTTGAGCATAACAACAATGAAGACACAAGCTACCAGAACCTGTGGGATACAGCAAAAGCAGTTCTCAGAGGAAAATTTACCACTTTAGATGCCTACATCTGAAAAACAGAAACAGAGTGCATAAAAAAACTCACAAGCCATCTTATGGAAGTGGAAAAAGAAGAACAATCTAAGCCTAAACCCAGCAGAAGAAAAGAAATAGCCAAACTTAAATCAGAGATTAATGAAATTAAAAACAAAAGAATCATTCAGAAAATTAACAAAACAAGGAGTTTTTTTTTTTTAAATAAATAAAACAGATAAACCTTTGGCCAGAATAACTAGAAGCAAAATCTCTAGGAACCTCAATCATAAATAATCAAGGAGAAATAACAGCAGATGCCACAGAGATACAAGAGATTTTCTCTGAATACTATAAGAAACTCTATGCCCAGAAATTTGGCAATGTGAAGGAAATGGATCAGTATTTGGAATCACACCCTCTCCCAAGAATTAGCCATAAAGAAATAGATTTCCTAAATAGACCAATTTCAAGTACTGAGATCAAAGAAACAATAAAAAATCTCCCAACAAAAATATGTCCTGGTCCAGATGGCTTCACACCAGAATTCTATCAAACCTTCAACGAAGAGCTTATTCCCATACTACAAAAATTATTCCAAAAAAATTGAGAAAGGAACTTTCTATAACATGTTCTATGAAGCAAACATCACCCTGATACCAAAAACCAGGAAAAGACCCAACTAAAAAGGAGAATTTCAGACCAATTTCACTAATGAATATAGATGCAAAAATTCTCAACAAAATTTTAGCCAATAGATTATAGCTTATTATCAAAAAAGTCATGTCATGATCAAGTA
>NW_003852566.1:3105946-3129590 GCF_000181295.1 Otolemur garnettii
GCAAGAGAAGGAAATAAAGGGCATCCAAATGGGAGCAAAGGAGGTCAGCCTTTCCCTCTTTGCTGATGATATGATCTTATACTCAGAGAAACCCAAAGACTCAACCACAAGACTCTGGAAGTCATCAAAAAATACAGCAATGTCTCAGGATATAAAATTAGTGTCCACAAGTCAGTAGCCTTTGTATAGGCCAATAACAGTCAAGATGAGAGGCTAATTAAGGACACAATTCCCTTCACCATAGCTTCAAAGAAAATGAAATACCTAGGAATATACCTAACAAAAGAGGTGAAGAACCTCTATAAAGAAAATTATGAAACCCTAAGAAAAGGAAATAGCAGAGGATATTAACAAATGGAAGAACATACCATGCTCATGGCTGAGAAGACTCAACATTGTTAAAATGTCTATACTACCCAAAGCAATCTACAGATTCAATGCCATTCCTATTAAAATACCAACATCATACTTTCAAGACTTGGAAAAAATGATCCTTCATTTTGTATGGAACCAGAAAAAATTCCATATAGCTAAGGCAGTTCTTAGTAATAAAAACAAAGCTGAGGCCATCAGTATACCAGACTTTAGGAAGTACTACAAAGCCACAGTGGTCAAGACAGCATGGTACTAACACAAAAATAGTACTGACATTTGGAATCAAATAGAAAACCAGGAAATGAAACTAACATCTTACAGCCACCTAATCTTTGATAAAACAAGCAAGAACATACACTGGGGGAAAGAATCCCTATTCAATAAATGGTGCTGGGAGAACTGGATATCCACATGTAAAAGACTGAAACTGAACCCATACCTTTCTCCACTCACAAAAATTGATTCAAGATGGATAAAAGACCTAAATTTAAGGCATGAAATGATAAAAATCCTCAAAGAAAGCATAGGAAAAACACTCGATAATATGGGCCTGGGGAAAGACTTTATGAAGAAGACTTCCATGGCAATTGCAACAACAAAAATAAACAAATGGGACTTAATTAAACTGAAAAGCTTCTGTACAGCTAAGGAGACAACAACCAAAGCAAATAGACAACCTACACAATGGGAAAGGATATTTGCATATTTTGAATCAGACAAAAGCTTGATAACTAGGATCTACAGAGAACTCAAATTAATCCACATGAAAAAAAGCCCACAATACCATATATCAATGGGCAAAACATGAACAGAACCTTCTCTAAAGAAGACAGATGAATGGCTAGCAAACACATGAAAAAATGCCCATCATCCCTAATTATTAGAGAAATGCAAATCAAAATCACCCTAAGTTATCATCTAACCCCAGTGAAAATGGCCCACATCACAAAATCTCAAAACTGCAGATGCTGGTGTGGATGTGGAGAGAAGGGAACACTTTTACACTGCTAGTGGGACTGCAAACTAATACAACCTTTTTGGAAGGCAGTATGGAGAACCCTCAAGGAACTCAAGCTAGACCTCCCATTTAATCCTACAATCCTATTACTGGCCATCTACCCAGAAGGAAAAAATCCTTTTACCATAAGGACATTTGCACTAGACTGTTTATTGCAGCTCAATTTACAATCACCAAAATGTAGAAATGGCCTAAATGCCCACCAACCCAGGAATGGATTAACAAGCTGTGGTGTATGTATACCATGGAATACTATTCAGCCATTAAAAATAGAGACTTTACATCCTTGTATTAACCTGGATGGAAGTGGAACACATTATTCTTAGTAAAGCATCATAAGAATGGAGAAGCATGAATCCTATGTACTCAATTTTGATATAAGGATAATTAATGACCTAGTACACAGTGGGGGGTGGTGGGGGAAGGAGAGAGCAGCGAGAGAAAGAGGGAGGAGGATGGGGGAAAGGAAGAGCAGAGAGAGGGAAGGAGGGAGGGTGGTGGGGTCTTGGTGTGTGCCACACCTTTTGGGGGCAAGACACAATTATAAGAGGGATTATACCTAACAAATGCAATCAGTGTAACCTGGTTTCTTGTACTCTTAATGAATTCCCAACAATAAAAAATACATATATCAATAAAATAAAATAAAATAAAATAAAATAAAATAAAATAAAACAGGACACTCTCTTTCAGGAATGGAGTAGGGTAGGTTACTTGGGACAGCCATCCAATGAAGACAACTAAAATTGCTGAGTAAAAAAAAAAAAAAATATATATATATATATACATATATATATATAAAGTTGCTTAACTCTAATTTGCACAAAATATTAATATAAAGAACTGTACAAAGTTCCTAGAAATTGAAAAAAAAATAAAGTAAGATAAAGTACTAACTCAAAAAAAGAGAGAGAGAATTCTTAGAAAGATAGGTAGAAACTTCTAATAAGGGCAGGCAAAGAAAAGCAGCACTGAGGAGACAGGACAGGAGAGGTTGAGGCCAAGGAAACAGGGAAGCAATCAGGTCAGAGAAAAAAGCATGGAAGACACCCAGCAGGTGGGAGTCCAGACGTCAGGTCTGAGCCGTAACCCACGGGATTCTTCTAGGCACACAAAGCTGCCAGGTGGGCGATGAGGGTCAAAAGCAGTAACTCTCCTTCCTTAAACCTGCAACACCAACTACTGGGTAAAGCTGGAAGGTGTTTCCATGTATAACCAAAGCAAAAGAACTAGCAATAAACTGCACAGAATGATCAGGAAAGAGAAAAAAAAAAAGGTCTTTCTTAAGAAATAAAGAAAAAAAGTTACCTGTAAACCAGACAAGATCAGCCTCAAAACACAACCCTAAACCAACACCCCTTCACCTCCCGACCCTGTGCCTGCTTCCTGGCCTGGTCTCTGCCTTTTCCAGACCCCTCCTTCATCCTGGTCCTGCAGGGTCCCTCCCTCCAGCATAGGCTTTCAACACACCTGGGTCACTCCTATCTGAGTGAAATAAAAACAGGCCTTCCTCTGCCCCCAACGCCCCTACCTCTGCCCCATCTGCCTCTCAGCGCTCCTTCCAGACTGTCTCCAGTGGTCCTCTGGAGTCTGAACCGCCTCCACACTCCCTGCCAGGTGGGTAGCACCTCACCCACCTCTATTGACCCACTCACCTCACCTGACCTGCACACACCTCTACTAGCCTTGGCATTGAGGTTTTGAGATCTGACCTATTCAACTGCTCAGTGGACTCTGCCACCACTGATAAGCACTCAGAAAGGAAGGAGCCTGGCCCAATGGAAAGGGGGGGAGTGTCAAACACTTCTGGGCAAGGCAGTCCCCAAAGGCTCTGACCAAAAAGTGATGCTGAGCTAAGTGCTAAAGGAGAAGAAAGGGCCAACCCAGTGGGGGGGGGTGGGGGGGGGAAGGAGAACATTCCATATGGAGGGCACTGGTATAGAGAAGGAGAGCAAGGAGCCAGTGAGGGCCTGGTCACAGGACCATTGGACCCAGGAGGGAGTTACATTGTTTTCCCAGGGTGGCCAGAGCCACAGCAGGCCCCGAGTAGGACTATAGCCTCATGGGGGTTGTGGTTTCAAAAGACCACTGGATGCTGTGTGCAGAATGCATCAGAAGGCCGGGTTTGTTGGGGAAGACCAGGAGGACCTACCACCATGTCCAAGAGACAGGGTAGAAGTTTGGGCCAGGGTATTTGCTTGAAACCTATTAGGGGACAACTGGGAGAATGCAGTGATGCCGTGAGCACAGATTCACAATGGGGGAATGTGAGGCTGGATGATGGAGCCAGGAAGTGAGGAGGAGGGCTGGTGTTTGTACAGCAGGCCCAGAGCTCAGAGACAGCCATGATCTGGAAGGGCACAGGCTGTCAGCCAGATGGGAAGCTCAGAGGTCAGCAGAGCCTAGGGAAGTTCTCTAAGGTGCTTGTGAGCTGCGAGCTTGGACTTCCTCCTGCTAGAGGGCAGTGGGAGCTACTATAGACCACTGGCATAAAGCATGAAGGGACTTCTCAGCTGCTTGAAAGCCCACCAAGGTAGTGACATGGCCAGAAGAGGAAGGACTCACCAGGACACTGAACCATACCCAAGCTTGCATCTACACAGCCAAGTCAGCCAGGGCCTGTAATATCTGCAAGATTCACCTGAACCATAAACAACAGATACTACAACAGTACTCTTGCAGTTCTGGAGACTAGACATCAAAATTCAGTATTACCGTGACAAAATCAAAGTGTCAGCAGATTCTGGCTCCCTCTGGGGGCTGCAGAGGAGAATTCCCTCTTGCCTCTTCTAGCTCCTGGTGGTTGCTGCCATTCCTGGGCTTGTGGACGCATCACTCTATTCTGTTTTCACATCACCTTCACCTGTGCACCTGCCTAATCTCCTTCTGCCTCACTCTCATAAGGACACTTTTCCTTGGACTTACCCCTCCCCCCACTAACCCAAGATAAGCTCCCCTTGATTGAATCTTTGGCCATAGAAGGTAATAATCACAGGTTCTAAGAGTTAAGCTATAGACATATATTTCTGGGTGCCTCCTTTCAGCCCTGGGCAGGTGTAAAAACCAACCAACAGGCAAGTTCTACCTGTGGCAGATGCAAGGGGCGTTGTGCGCTTCCACCTGAAAGGTGGCAGAGTCCAGAGGCTAAAGCACAGGCTCTGGGCTCACCATACCAGCTTGTGGTCCTAGGAAAGTTTCTTGCCTCTCTGTGCCCGTTTCTTTGTCTGTAAAAACAGTCCTACCCTCTAGGATCTGGCAAGCCATACATGCAATACCCCACATCAAGCCCTTAGAACTGTGCCTGGCATGTGAGAGTGCTGGCTGAGAAGCGTTCCAAATTCTTGGAATCCTTTGTCTTTCCCTAAACCCAGCCCTCCTCCTCTTCAGGCTTGTCTCTGCAAAGATCAGAGCCTCCTGACCAGTCATCCAGGTCCACCTAAATGACTACTTCCCTCTCTCTCTCTCTCGCATCCAGCTAGTCCCCACATCTCATCGGAGTTATCACTTGATCCCTCTCATATGACCCTGCCCTGCCCTGGAAGCAGCCACCATCTCACTCAGGCCACCTCTACCCTGGCCTGGATGTCTCCAGCTGTCTTCTACTCACTTCTCTACCCCCAGCTTCCCCCTCACCTCCTCCTCCAGCCTGGGACAGCCACCTTTCTACAAAGTGAACATGATACTGATAGTGGGTGAGCACAACAGCCAAGGCTGGCCTCACAAGGGTGCAGCCCGTGCAGCTGCATAAGGCCCTGAGCACTGATGGGCCCACGCTTAGTCTAACACTCTTTTGTTGCCATCTAAAATTTTACATTTAAATATATATTTACATACGTTTAAAAAAGGTTCTTAATTAATTTTGAAGAAGGAGCCCCCCAGAACTATATAGTGAATCCTGATGACTGCTGGCCTCAGTCGTGGGCTTCCACTGGCCAGACACGGAGCTGAGAGTGTCATCGGTCACCTCTCTATACCCTCAGCATGAGTGCATTGCAATCCTCATTCACAGATGTGACCTGCCCAGGGGCACAGGCTCTATGGATGTCTTAAATTTCATTTTTGAGCACTTCAACTTGAGAGTTAAAATATAACCGAATGCACTGAATGTTTTAATGAAGAGCATGCCAAAAACGAGAGGTGGCGGGGACCGGGCAACCTGACCTAGCCAGATCGCTAGCACTATTCAGAGGTTGCCTCCCAGAGATGCCAGCACGGAGCCTGTCAGACATAAGCCTACTTGCCACACCCCCCGTGGTATTCTCCAAAGATGAAACACCAATGGCCAAGGAGCACAAGAAGAGATGCCCAACATCACAATCAGGGAAACACAGTCAAGACCACAAGGAGATAGCACTTCACCCCTGCTACCTTCCTCACCACGACCAATCATCTGCTCACCACTGTCATCACCATGACCACCACCACCATCTCCACCCTCACCATGACCACCACCACCACCATCTCCACCCTCACCATGACCACCACCACCACCATCTCCACCCTCACCATGACCACCACCACCATCATCACCACCATCACCATCACCATCACCACCACCACCATCACCACCACCATCAACACTACCATCTCCCTCCTCACCACCACCACCATCCTTGCCAACACCATCACCATAACTACCACCTTCACCATCACTATCACCACCATGACCTTTACCACTACCATCACACTCACTACATCCGCCATCACAAGAAACAAAGAGAGCAGGGTATGAAGTCCACTGCCATGTAAACCAGCTCAGAGCTCTTCAGTATGTGTTCTATAGGGAATACCAAGGGCATCATGGTAATGGATGTGGGAAGACAAAATCCTTAAGTGTCTTAAATGTCAGTGATTCAAACTTACAAACGACCTATAGCAAGAGTGCCTTGAGGGCAGGACTATAATTCTCTCATCTCAAAACTCCAACTCTCTGCCCAGCATGGAACTGGGTTCACTTTTTGACTGAATGAGCCCCTGACCATACAAACTCATTTCACCACTTAATGTAGTTTATGCCTCCATTAAGTATGAACAATGCTTGATTCAAATCTGGTGATGTATATATTCCTGAAAAGCCTGCAGACATTTAATGGCCAAGGATTACTGATATTTATCAAAAATAATCAACAACTGACAGAAAAGCAGAAGTTCTTGTGTCTTTCCATGAGCCCCCCAAATCACGCTGACTGTTCCTCCCTGGACCTGTCCTATGCAGGGATTTCCAGGCTCACTCTTTTCTCTCAAGGTATATCCTCTGAAACACTGGTCTAACGCTTCTCAGGTCTAGGATTCCATGATCAGACCGGCATGGACCCCTCTGGTATGACTTGGCAGAAGAGCTCAGGAAAGCTGCTTAGAGCAAAGGATGCTTTCCTCAGCACTGCCTGATCACACTGGCTGAAAAGCCAGCCCCTCAGCTTTACATCCTGCTGAACTTTCAACTTCCTTGAGCTGGCAGCGAGCCGTTCCCTTGGTACTGACCAGAGGATCTGCAGATAACATTAATAAATCCCAGCTGCAGAAAGCAGTGCTTTTAATGAGGAAGGAGTGGGGATGATGGAAAGATACAACCCCATCAGGCCCATGTCTAAGTGCTGTGCTGCTCCAGCCCTGGCCTATCTTCCTTCCTTTCACCCCTGAGACCTGTGGCTGGCTAGGTCTGTTCTGAGCCCTAGGAGGAGAAAGAACCTAGCTCTAGCCCTGACCATGGGCTACCCATGGTCATCCTACCCACCCAGTCCTCACAGGAAACTAATATAAGGGCAGAATTAGCCAGGGCATAGGAGTCTTGGGATGGCAGTGACCATATTCCCCGCTGTGACCTTTTCTGTCCTCAGGACTTTGTTCCCAGGGGCTGGAAGAGGTGTTTGAATAAGAAAGCTTTCCTTACCTCCAAGGCTCTGCTCATGTGGCTTTCTGGCCCAGTATTCCTTCCCTCTGCTCACTCCACAAACACTGACCATGCATCTCCTGGGTTCCCAGCTCAAGTACAGATGGTGAAACGGGAACAGTGGCTACCCTCACATTACCCAAGATCTAGCAGGGAAGGCAGCTAGTAATCAGATGATTGCACTGGACTGAGATTGGAGCTCAGAGCCTGGGGACTTCTTAGAGGACGCACTTTCCAGCTGAGTCTTCAAGGTTAGCAGGAGGCCAACCAGGTTAACAAAGGATAAACAATGAAAAGAAGAAACTGAGCCCTAGGAGATGCTCACACATGTATGTTTTCCCAAAAGCATGAGAAAGTTCAGGAGGTCCCACCTCCACCCTGTTCCCCAGGATAGAATCTGGAAGAGTGGAGAGAGAAAAGGTCTGTCTGTTCTCTAAGTGTGATGAGGGAGAACTGTCAATACTACGTCCGTAATCCTAAAAGGTAATAAAACATACAGAAAAATGAAGGGAAGGAAACCAATGAAAATTTGAAGGAAAACTGGTCTGAAAGCCCAGATTCTAAAACTGTAATGATTTCTCTAGAGAGGCAGGAATGAATTTTGTCAAAAAGCTTCTGCCTTTATCTCAAAATGGCACCAAGAGGCTGCCCAGAATGGAACTCTGGAGCACACAGTCCACTCCGCCTGAGTCAACAGAGACAGAAAGGGGCAAGACCACCGGGCGGACAGGTTTTTGACACAGCATCTGCCCACGGCACCTCTTCAGGCAGGAATACTTTTTAAAAATTATGAAAAAAGTTTCATAAAACCTAGAGAAGTTCCCAGAATAGTACAATGAACTCTCTCATACCTTCATCTACAGTCACCAATTGTTCACATTTCCCCCACTTGATTTTTCTATCTATAAAGATACGTATGAGATCTGAGTTCGAGAACTCATCCTAGAAAAAGTGCTGCCTGCCTCACTGCTGAATACACGTCACACCCTTGGAAAGCCATGACTGATGCCAAGTCCTAGTCCATCCCGCAAAGCAATTGTGGAACTCTTTTTCTGGAATGATTGTCAGGGCTGTAATCATACAGCACACAAAAACACACAACAACAATCCTGAGCACTGCTCAGCAAGACGCCACCACACACTGACATGAACACAACTGTGAGACGCTGATATGCCAAGGTTATGAAACCTTACCGAGTTGTTTGTATTTTGGTGCCAAGGTAAGCACACAGCAGTAAGTTTGTGAACTTAATTGTTACACTTCATATAATAACAGCTCTGATGGTCATTCTAGCTGGCATTGGAGCACCTCAAAATGACCACAGTGATATTCAGCAATGAGGGATGTACAACTTTTTCTAGGATGAGTTTGAGAACTTAATTGCCATACCTCATATTTGTGTGTGTATATTTTTATGGATTATTTGACAGTAAGTTGTAGACATCATGACATGTCACCCTACATGTTGTGACTTTTATCTCTTAAGACCAAGGACATTACAAAATCATAACACAATTATGATAATTGTGTTATCAGAAATTTTATCATTGGTATATCCAGTATTCAAACATCACTAATTGACACAATGATGTCTATATAGCAAATGATCGCTTTTCTTGATTCAGGCCTCAGAACACGAGGTAAAGAGTAGTCAGACCCAGAATGCAGCCAGGCCTCGCAGGTACTGTGCATCACAAACTGTCCCAAAATAAGTAAGTAGCAAAGAAAAACATAATGATAATCAAGAATAACCGTCATCACCAGGTCAAGAATAATCGAACATTAACAAGCCAGGGCAGCTGGAAAAGATCTGGGCATAGGGACAGGATTATGAATCCTTGGCTGATGCCAGACTTGGTCTTTGGTTCCATGAAAACAGCACACGATACCCCATGATTGCATTAATGTACACAGTTATGTTATAAGAAATAATAAAGGAAATTTGAATGGGAAAAAAAAAAAAGAAATCAAGAGCCACACACTCGAGCCCAGTGATCCCTTCTATCCTTGGGCAGTGGTGGCACCGACCAGATTAGGCCATGGTGCGAAAGAGCAGGGGACCTGGGCTCGTGCCTCTCGGCCTGCCAGCTTCTGTGAAGAAATCTCAGCACTACTGCAATCCTCAGTTTCTCTATCTGTAGAGCCCCAGCTCTTCCCTGGAACTCCTTGGAGCAGCTACAATACACTCCCAGCGTGGCCAGGCTCTCCTGAAAGGGCCCCCAGCCCACACCCTTCTCTTCCATTCTGTCCTTCTGCACCCAAGCTAGACCACACACCCAGTTCCCAGGTGGGCCCAGCACATCCCACTCCATTTTGCACTGGTCCCTTCCTTACCGCTGCCCGACCCAGGCAGCCCAGTTGCCCCCTCAACCACAAAGTCCTGATCCAGTGTCCCTTGATCTTGGTGATTATCACTGCTTTTCTGGGAATCAGAAAATAATAAAATATATTTGCAGACTATCCCTGACTCCTCTACTACCCTGAGGGTAAAAACCAAACTTCTCGGCCGAACAAATCCCTTCTTCACCTGCTTCCCTGCCTCCCCTGACCACACATCCTCTGAAGCTCTCCTCACCTGCCGAACTGACTGACATCAGGGAGCAGCAACACTGACAGGCAGGGAGGTGGCATTGTCCAAGGGACTGCTGAGACCATGAAAGCTCAGAAAGGTGTAGAAACTTGACCAAAGTCACACAGCTCATATGTGATAGAACCAGTCACAAATAAGCAAGCTTAAAACAGGCTCCCCTCCATTCCACATTAAAAAGTAAAACGCTTCCTCCCCACTAAGCATCTCTCTCTATCTCTACACACACACTGCCCCTGGACAAAGCCTGAAGGGACACTAAAACAGCAGAGGGGGAGTGCATGCCATTGATTTTTCTTCTTGAAATACTTTCAGTAATTTTGGACACAGTAGTCAGTGTTCACAGTGGCAACAATAACTAGAAGTTGCGTACACTAAGAGATAAAGAGTACCCCAAACATATCGTTCATCACTCATCACCAATGTACTATGTACGGGTGATAACACTGGTGCCCTGATTTCAGCTGAGGATTCACCCAGCGTGCTGTAGACTTCCCACCTACCAGACTTCTCAGACAAATGAACGCCCCAGGACACCCCCACCCTGCCCATACCAGCGCCCACCTGCCAATCCTGGGCTCTCTCTGCACCTGGAAAAGAGTTAGGATTCAAGGCTCATACTTTTTTTCCAATTAAAGTATCAGATGTCTCAGAACTCCCCTTAGCAAAATTTAAAAGTTAAAAATATGTTTACTTAATGATCATTTTGACCCATCAAGGCCTTGTTCTCTCTAAATCTCAGTTAGCTCAGCTACCAAATAACATAGTTACTTAGTGCTACCACTGTCCAGAGAGCTATATTTGAAATTCCCAGTAGTAATTTCAGGATGAGGAACCCTGCTCAATATATGCTCACAGTGGAAATCACATCATTACCATCTATTGAGAACCTAAGAAGTGCCAGATACTTTGCCCACTAAAGATATAGAGATGAACCACAGTATAGTGCTCTCCTGGAGTGATCAGAGGTCCGCTGAGGAGGAGGAAGGACTATAAATCTTTAAAGGACTAGAATTTGACACTGAGCACAGCAGGGAGCCATGGGGAGGTTTCTACCCAGACAGAAAAGGTCAGACTTCTATACATTTCAGAGCAGTTGTTCCAGGATCAACATGAAGACTGCCTGGAGGGGGTCCCTGGAGGCGGATAGACAGTGTTGAGGCGCACAACGGGCTGGCCATGTAGGAGGCCTGAGGTGATACACAAATATGAACATTTTAAGAGACAAAACCACATAGGACTTACAGGCCAAGTTAATGGGGACAGGGACACATTTCCAAAGCTTAGCTGAAGTGTACATTTTAATCTATTTACCAAGCTCCTTATTTCCCCTACCACAGGGCTGCTTTTCTGCAGAAATAGCTGCTTTCTGCTAGGTCTTAAAAGGTTGGGTTACAAAGTTGGTACAATACTGTACCTGCCTCTGAGCCACTTCACTCTGACCACTCAGAATGGGACAGCAGGGTCAAAGAATTACACTGAAAATAAAAACTCCATGTTTAGAAACTGAGGCTCACAATGGTGGAATGACTTACCCAAGGTTCCACTGAACATGTGCCCTCCCCCAGTGGCTAGAACCTGCAGCAGTACTGACAGCAGTGTGGCCAATGGTGAGAAAGGCACCAACTTCGTCATCATGAAGAAGGACCACAGCCTAGATATCCTGAAGCTACACAAGGAGCTGGGGGTGAGGTGTTAGTAGACAGCTGTCAGCCTTCTCAAAGGCAAAAAATACTCAGTGAGCTCCAGATCAGAAGGTACTTCAAAGGTTACAAGCCACAGCACCACTTGTTCCAAGAAGCCCTCACAGACTGTCAAGGCTCCTGCCCCTAAACGTCTGGCCCTCCCAGGAAAACTGTAGGAAAAAGAGACTGGACATCACTGTCAGCCAAATCTAGGGTCAAATCCCAGCTCTGGCCCTTCCTGCCCGTGTGATCTGTGTCCTCACTTCACTTAGAGCCTCTGCACACAGTGCAGGCCATGCCTCTGCCCCGACTCCTCTCCTCCCTCACCCTGCCAAGACACCCCAACTTCAAGGCAAATTTGTGCAGAAGACATGAGATTAAGCCAAAACCCACCGACCCTGCCACTTCTCCTTCCGGCTCCTCCAGCCTCTCTCCCTGCCACAGACCTGTAAAGCTAAACATGACTCCAGGCTTTCCCATCCTGTCCCAACCCAGCCACATCCCCAGCCTGGGGAAGAGGTGAGAAGGGACCTGAAGCCCAGCCCCTCCACATATTAGCCACACCCCGTGGGTATGAAAAAAATGATCTCTTCATGTTTTGCATCTCGTTTTTTGAGTTGAGAGATGTGGCCGCCTTTCACAGAGTCGGCTTTTCCTTGATATTGCCCCACTATACTCTCTGAGTCACTTCCCAGAGCATCCTCCACTGACCTGCCCCGCCTGCACCCATCTCCTGCCCTCAAAGCACCGGGAACCTGGTCAAAATCCTTCCCTCTCCACACCAGGCGGCTCACCACTGTCTTCCCACCCGGCCCACTGCCCAGCTCAAGGACACAGGGGACATGCATTTGTTATTTTTTTTTTTTTTTTGAGACGGAGCCTCAAGCTATCCCCCTGGGTAGAGTGCCATGGCATCACAGCTCATAGCAACCTCCAACTCCTGGGCTCAAGCGAGTCTCCTGCCTCAGCCTCCCAAGTAGCTGGGACTACAGGCGCCCACCACAACGCCTGGCCATTTTTTGGTTGCAGCCATCATTGTTGTTTGGCGGGCCCGGGCTGGGGATTTGAACCCGCCACCTTAGGTGTATGTGGCTGGTGCCTTAGCCGCTTGAGCTACAGGCGCCAAGCCTGCATTTGTTATTAATCGTTTGTCCAAGATGTCTTCGGAATGGATCGCTATGTCTAAAAAGGTCTGGCTACAAAGTTGGTACAATATGTTCCCAAACTAGTATACATGTTCAGAAGGGAAAAAAGAAAAAGACTAGAGCAGCGGTTCTCAACCTGTGGGTCCACAGGAACTGTATTAAAGGGCCAGGCATTAGGAAGGTTGAGAACCACTGACTAGAGAGTGCTTTTCAAAGCGTTTTTGCTCTTTTTCATGAAATGAAATCTTGTTCAGCAGGCCACAAGAAGCTGATTTTTGGAAGGACTTATCGTGCACACCTTCTCTGAAGCCACCTACACAGCCCTAGCATGGGCAGAGAGAGAGCAAAGTTCTCATCCCCAGCCCCACACCCACTAACTCGGACCCTGCAGTAACTGTTTAACCTCTTGAGGCCTTGGTTCCTGCCTGCCCTGTTGCATGGTAGTTGAAAGGTTTATAGAGGAGCACAAAGCCCCTTCCCAGGGACCCTCAGAACACAGTACAGGAGGTGGGCTGGATGGAGGGCAGGAAGATTGAAGCCCAGGCAAGGACACCCTTCCCCATCCACCACCACCTGCCTTCTCTGCCTTCTGGAAACTGCTGCAGGAGCTACAAAGCCACAGACTCACAGGAAATCAGATCTGTCACCCACCCCCAACACACACACATCCATGCCCACCCACCTCCTCTGCGAAGGGGATCCTGCCCATTGTGCCAGGCAGAGAATAAGAGAAAGGAAATGGCCCGGGGCAACCTCAAATCAGGCTCCATGTGTCTCTCAAGGCTTCGCTCCTGTCCCTGGGCCCAAAAGCAACAGCTGAAGTAATAGCTGCCATTTATAAGATCCTTCTCTATGCCAGGCACTTTCATAAAAGAGTAGTTTCAAAATATTCCGGTTCATGAAATGCTTCCAATATCATCAGAAAACCACCTACTTCTATTCCTAACACACCCACAAACACAATTTCTGATAAAATTGCTACTCAGATTCAGAACATAACAAAAATTCTCATCAGAGGAAGGAGAGTTATCTACATTCAAGAGAACATAATGAAGTTTCCTTTAGAAAATTCTGTGCACGTGGGGTTTTCTTTTTCCTTGTGCTTTTCATTGTAAAATCTTTTTTTGTTTTTTTTTGGGGGGGGGGTTTTGTGGTTTTTGGCCGGGGCTGGGTTTAAACCCACCACTTCCAGCATATAGGACCAGTGCCTTACTCCTTTGAGCCACAGCCGCCGCACCCAATTCGCTCGCTGTAAAATCTTACTAGGTGCTCAACAGGAGAGGTGAGGACGGGCAATGGGGACAGATGCCTGTGCTGTAAGAAGAATCAGGCACCCAGGCACCGTGCCAGCACCCACGCCCCGCCCATCAAACAGCACTCAGTAAAATTCAATAACATGCACCACATAATACCAGTTACTACAGTCCCATGATATGGGCATTCTTAGTGTCCCATTTTTGTGTCAGCAAAAAGGGTAAAGCACCTTGGCTAACATGACCCAGGAAATCCAGCTCCAGTGTCGTGTTCTTCCCTGTTCTGCTACATAGCTTTCAGGTATCAGGTATTGTACTTGGACCTGAGGATGGAGCCACAAAGGTGGTCTAGAAACTGCGGCATCCAAGGGAGGGCCAAAGTAACTACTATTTATAGGGCCATGAGCTAAGCCCCAGCCATTCTACATACCTAGGACTTGATACAAGGCCTCAGTTGCATTACACATGCAATCTTGATGCTCACACATTCCTGAAGAAGTATTATTTTCCTCATTTTATAAGGAAGAAAATTCAGCTTGCAAGTTGGTAAAGGACTTGCTGAAGTCCTTACCTGAATACAAAGCCTTTGTTCTTCCAATTGCTACTTGCTGACACTTGGCAAATCCTTGCATCATTTTGGAATCTCCCCTTTATTAATGTTCAAGGGCCCCTTAAGAAGTCCCAGAAAAGGTCCCAGGCATTGGGTCATTTTCTGTCTCACCCCTGCTGAATGAGTCACAAGACTCAAGTAACCACACCACCAAGAACGAGCAGGGGCAATTTCCTTCTGTGGTTTCCATATCCTTTCTACACCAGCCACCCAGTGCCGCTTGCTATGCCTAGGGCACGCCTCACCAGACACCTACCTAGCCCCTGTTGTGTGCACAAAACTTCCTGAGACATGCTGGTGGGGGGAAGGGGACACAGAGTCACTTATGTCATGCCTCCTCTCAAGAAAGCAGCCCTAGAAAGCAGAGGGAAAAGGAATTCTGAGCAGCTAGGGAGAGACCTGGAGCATGCAGACCAAGATGAGCTTGCGGAGACTACCAGGCTACTTCCCACCAGCTCAGTAGGAAAGGAAGGTCAAGGATGACCTTATCAGGTGCAGACATCTGCAGAATGTGCTAGCCTGGAGCTGGCTCCCCCATACCCTGAGAAGCCCTTAGTAGAGTGAGAAAGATGCTGTGACAAACCCAGGTGATAACTGGGGCCAGCAGAGTGAATGAAGGAAGGGACATGTGAAGTGAGCCCTGGCAGTGGGGAAATTAGGACATGAAGATGGAGGAGCAGGAGTCACAGAAAGGTTGGCGGGCATTTAGGCAGGAAGCTACATCCATTCATTCTTTCATTCAACAACATCCTGGTGCCTGCCCCATGCCAGGCCCTAAGCTGAGCATAGAGACCTTAAAAAATGAATCGCACACAGCTCTGGCCCCACAGAGCCCCAGCCAGTGGAAAAGAAAGACTGAGAAAGGCAACAGCCATAGTGTGACAGAGATGTGCAGGGAGCTAGCTGGCCTGGCCTGGGAGAGGAGCCTGGGCTGCCACTAAGAGCAGTAGACAAGGCATGCGAGGAAGGGGCACAGTGTGCAGACAGGAGGAGCAGGGGGCCTGCCCGGTTCAGGGAAGGTGGCAGTTCCCTAAAGTGAGGGTCAGTGTTAGGGACTGAATGTTTGTGTCCCCCAAAGTCCATGCTGAAACCCTAACCCCCAAGGTTATGGGTTTTGTTTTGTTTTGTTTTTTGAGAGAGAGAGCTTCACTTGGTTGCCCTGGGTAGAGTGCCATGGCATCACAATCACCTCAAACTTCTAGGCTTAAGCAATCCTCGTGCCTCAGCCTTCTGAGTAGCTGGAACTACAGGCATGTGCTACCATACTAGGCTAATTTTTCTGTTTTTAGTAGAGACAATGTCTTGCTCTTGCTCAGGCTGGTCTCAAACTCTCGTGCTTAACTAATCCCTCACCTTGGCCTGCCAGAGTGCTAGTTGTGGTGGTGGTGTGGTTCCTCGAGTCTTGTGACTCAGTCAGCAGGGGTGAGCCTCTGTACCTGGCTTCCCAATGATATAGTTATGGAAGGGGGAGACTTTGGGAGGTAATTAGGTCATGAAGATGAAACCCTTACAAGAAGAGACACAAGACAGCTCGTTCCCACTTTCTCTCTCCACCGTGTGAGGACACAGTAGGAAGGCAGCCATCTGCAAACCAGACACAGGGGCCTCACAGGAAGCAAAGTGACCGGCACCCTGACCTGGGACTTCCAGCCTCCAGAACTGTGAGAAAAGCCCTCGAGTTGATGGTATTTTTGTTATAGCAGCCTGAATGGACTGAGCTAGTCAGTAAAACGAGCATCAAGAGACAAGGCCACACATGTGACAACAACGAATTTGGACTTCATCCCAGGCCAGTGGAGAAGCCCCTTCAGCAGAAGAGGGACAAAAACAGGTGTGAGTTTCAGAAAGATACCCACCTCTCTTGGTACAACACTCCCTCTTCCCAAACAACCCCTATAACTGCAGAGCCAATTTGAGGAAGGAAGGAACAGGCAGGTAGGACCTTCAGATGCTCCTCTGGTCTGTTCCCAGAGACTGAGAAGTGAGACAAGTGCCACTCCAACTGCAGCTCTTCCTCCAGCTTGGCTCAGCCAATGACGGTCCTACAGGCTCCAGTTTCCCAGGTCCGGTATTGGTAACATGAGGACACTGGAGGTTGAGACAGAACAAAGAACCAAATGTGACACAGATGGGCAGATGACAATGCACAGACACAGGTGCAGCTGTGTCTAAAGGTGCTGGGGCCTGGTTTAAACATCACTTTCCATGAGCCCTGGTGTTCCCTGAAGGCTCGTAGAGGGTTAGAGGACAAAGGCCTAGAGCAACAAAGGTTACTTTTCCTAAGTGTTATACTTTTAAACTATAGAAAGTTACACCAGCTCAAATGAGCTTCAAACCAAGTATTAACCCTGACATACCTCACTTCAAGGACCTGAGGTGCCCGAACACCGGGCTTTGTGCAGATCTTGGGATATAGTCTCTCCTGTCATCTCCAGTGAAACATATTCTGAGAATGCAAGGTAGATTGCTCACAAAAATGCCACTGATTGTGAATATGGTATGCAAATCATCACAAGATAGATAGAATATTTTCATAACCACCTAAGTCCATTAATGGTCAGCATGTCATGGTGGTTAAGACTACAACTGTCACCAGGTGACTATAGCTAATCCCAGCACTCTGGGAGGCCAAAGCAGTTGGATCACCTGAGTTTAGGAGTTTGAGACCAGCCTGACCAAAAGCGAGACCCCGTCTCTAAAAACTAGCCAGGCATTGTGGTAGGTGCCTGTAGTCCCAGCTACTAGGGAGGGTGAGGCAAGAGAATCACTTAGGTCCAAGACTTTGAGGTTGCTGTGAGCTGTGATGCAACAGCACTCTATAGGGGGCAACAAAGTGAGACTCAGTCTCGAAAAAACAAAAAAGACTACAACTGTTATTCAAAACATTTCATTTCCAAAGCTAAAATCATCAAAGCAAACTCACACTTCTCACTGACCTTATAATTAGTAAATATGGTAAGTTTAAAGAAATAAAATAAATGCACTACACATATTAAACCATCGCTTCCATGTTTTACATACAGAGGCAGTTTAGCTACTTAAAATATTTGTGTTTGAAAATACTTTTTTTCTTTTGGAGACAGAATCTCACTCTTTCATGTCACCCTCAACTCCCCACCCCGAGAATGTAGTGGCCTCAGCCTAACTCATAGCAACCTCACACTTCTGGGCTCAAGTGATCCTTCTGCCCAGCCTCCTGAGTAGCTCAGACTACAGGTGCCAGCCACCACACCCAGCTAATTTTTTTTTCTATTTTTAGCAGAGATGGGGTCTCACTCTTGCTCAGTTTGGTCTCAAAGTCCTGAGCTTGGCCTACCAGGTGCCTCTGGCCTGAAAACACTTTATCTTACAGATGGGGGAAACAGGCCCAGAGAGAGGTAAGGTATCACAATGTCCTGTGACTGTCATCCTTGCTCAGTGGGCAAAAACCCAGTGCCCAGCACACGGCAGGCACTCCACAAATGCCCCTAGGAAGGAAGGACCAACAGGCATGTACCACCACACCCAGCTAATTTTCTCTGGTTTTTGTAGACACAGAGTCTTGCTCTTTCTCAACCTGGTCTCAAACTTCTGACCTCAAGCAATCTTCCCACCTTGGCCTCCCAAAGTGCTCGATTACTGACGTGAGCCACTTGGCCAGGCCCAAGTCTGTCATTTTGCCTTTTGTTTTTGACATGTCTCGTGTCTGTCCTGTTCCTCTACTCTTCCTCTGTTGCTTTCTTTTGCATTTAATGAGTCAGACACTACTTTAGGCATATAAGTCAGGAGAAAGGATTTCAAAGATGTATTTCTTTTTAATTTAGACAACTTTCTTACATGGCTCATATTCTTCGTTTCTTCTTTTTGGTTCCAGTAAATAGGAGCAAATAAATTATTCATCCAGCTGTCATTGGACATCATCTACAAAAGTGTCCATTACCAGCTTCCTGGACTGGAGGACTTAAGTCTACAACTTGACCTCCCCACCAGGAGGCAGAATGGGGGGTATTGTGTTGTAGAGATCCTCTTCAGGACCCATGGTGATTTAAATTGTGGTGACAGCTAAGTGCTTCAGACCAAGGTGGCAAGGGATGGTTGAGATTCTCAACAGAGTCCAGGTTATAGGCATTTTTAAACACCATGGTATTGTTCTCACAGACGCCTAGCATAAGTGCCAAGGCCCATATCCCTGCCTGAGAGCAATTTAACATACCCTAAATCTCCCTGTCACCTGACCTTTCTGTTCATTAACAAATGTAAAATGAATCTACAACTCAGGAACTGTGAAGTTGCAAAAATTAACAACTTATGCTGTGAGTACGGTTCACCTGAGATTTAGGGCATCCACAACTCCTCCCCCATCTTTTAGCTGGAACACCCCCAATTTCTGATACCCTATCCAGCAAAAGGACTTGGTAGTGTCTTCAGTCTGGACGTCTTGCATTAGTTTTTAGCCATCCCTATAGAAAAATGAGGGGCAGCAGAACACACAGGCCCTCATAGACTTGGCTCTGGGTGAGTAGGATGTTTACTGGGAGAGATCATGTCAGCAAAGTGCCCATATGCCCAACAGTATAAATAGATTAGGCACAATGTAGGGGTACTCAGGCCCTTTTTCAAAATAAGATATTGGGTTGGCAAAAAGGATCTCGTTGAAGCTGGAGCCAGGACAGCTCTAAGCCTTGCTGCTGAAATCCAATTACCAGCAGGCTTAATGAACTCACTCACCCAGCTGCCCTGGCCCAAGAAGGCAACCCTGCCAACTTCAAGAAAGAGGGCTTCTCTTCCAAAGTGCATTCTGAGGCTGCAGCTTGGGAAACACCAGGCCAGTTTAAAAGGAAATATGACCTTCTGTGAACACAAAAACACAGTTTGGGTTCTGAAGAACAGCTTTCTAACATTTTTTGCTACCCTAAACTAAAAGCAAGCTGCTCTGTTAGTCAGAGGAGGGGAAAGGGAACTGAGTTTTAAAGAAGCTTCACAAATGTCAGCTCTGCGCTGGTACAACAATCTGGGGTGTGTCAATCCTGAGTGTTATGGTATTTAGAACTCAGACAGTCGACTATCACTAGAGGAGGCTGCTGCAGAGAACAGAGTGATTTCTTTTAAGTGCAAAGTAGATTCTAGACAAGAAATAGGGAGAGGAACATGTTGTATTCCTGTTAAGGTCTCTCCCCGCACTAACCTTATGGAAATCAGAGACTAATAGGAAACATCTATTGACCACCTCCTGTGCAGCCTGCCCTGGCCAGGCTCTGGAAGCCCCACTGTGAGTGAGATTCATTCCTATCCTCACAGAACCGTCTGCCTACCAGGGGAGTCAGGTAAGTCCCTGGCAGCAACAAGACACAGTGCCCAGGGTAGTGACAGAGAGATGCCTGGGGTAGGGGGGTCTTAGGGTCATGCCTGGCCTGACCCTGGGACCGGGAAGAGGTGCAGCAGGCAAGTTTTTCTGGAAGAAGGCTCAGATGGATCCTAGGCACAAGTGGAGGATGTCTACCAGGGGGGTGGAGTCAGGAAAGGCTGACAGGCAGATCCGTGAGAGGGAACAGCATGTGCAAAGGCCTGGCTCAGGCAGGAGCTGACAGAATCGGAGGTAGAGGAGAGTCTCTTTAGTCCATCCCCTGCCCCTCACACCAGGCTCTTCCTCTCTTAACCCAGCCCTAGTGATTCCATCCACTGACTCCTCACTTGCAGAATAAGTAAGTGTGTCTCTCCTTGGAGCCCAGGAAGGATGAAGGAGGTGGCCTCTGAGGATCAGTGCTCAGGAGAGGGGCATAGCTCACTGGGGCAATAATGCAGGGGCAATAATGCAAACTGGGCTGGGAGTGGGCCATGGGCACTGGGGTGCCAGGCTAAGGCAGCCGCACTGCTCCTGTTTACCACGTGGTGCTATGGGCTACATATAGAGAGCGAAATGGTTACTATAGTGAAGCAGATTAAGATAGCTCTCTCTAACATAATTACATTTCTTGTATGTAGCAAGAATAGCTAAAATCTACTCATTTAATAAAAATCCCTAATTTTTTAAACAATAGTCCCCATGTTGTACCTTAGATCTCCAGACATGTTCATCTTATACTCTTTCCTTAGGAGGAGACAGGGCTGGTATAAACCCTGCCATTGCCATTTCTACCCATAAGACCTCAGGTAAGTCGCTCAGTCCCCAGCAAGGAGGTGGCACAGGTCCAGTGAAGGCTGGGGAGGAAAATCTGCCACTGCCCTCAACAATCCACACTTCTCTGTGAGCACGCCTACCTCCCACCCCAACTGGCGGCACCACACCAGCCACCTGCCAGGTACTCAAGCATAAGGAGAATGAGAACGATAATGTAAGCCAACCCCTGCAGAACTCAAGACAAAGTCCTCCCTGGACATCTCTCCACATGGAGCACACATGCCCCATGACAAGGATGGGGTGACTCTCCAGGATGCCAGAGCTCCCAGGATGAAATGACTTGTCTCTCTTGAGGCTCCTGACTGAGCTGAGGACCTAATTCACAGTCCACTTCTGAGCCTGATTGAATGCAGTTGAGACGGCCCACGAAACAAGAGGACAGCCTGTGCCACGCCCTGCGAATTAGCTGCCCTCCTCCAGTCAGAGAGGTGTGGGGCAGTCCCAGGCTGAGCATGAATAGCAGCTTTGCCCAGAGGCTGCGGAAAAGGAACAATAGGTTGCAAACTCTTAAATTTTTGCACCTTTGACATTGCAAAAGAATTAAAAAGGCTGGAGCTAAGTAGAAAGGCCCAAAGGTCTGGACATCTCAAAGTCACCTTTGTGGCTGCCAGTTAGTCACGCCCACTATTCCTACACCCCCACCAGGCTGTCCCCACAGTCCACAGCCAAAGCTCCCTCTTGCCCAGTGTCTCCCTACCTACTCCCTTTAGAAGAGCTACTCCCTGGCTTTAGAGACTGGGCCAGTCATTTTATTTAGATTATGGACTGTGGGTCTCCCCTCCCCCAGAACGTCAGCTGCCTTGGGCAGGCATGCTATCATCATAGGGCCCCAGTTCCTAGCAGGGTACAAGGTGAGGGCTGGGGAGGAAGAGGCTCAGTGTGCATTGTCATTGTTTGTCATCACACTGAGCCTCTTGTTTACAGAGGAGGAAACTGAAGCACAAAAACACTTAACTCACTCACTGAGGGGCCCACAGTGACCCCAGCTGAGCCTAGTCCCCACCCCATGGAGCTTACACCCTACAGCAGCAGACCCAAGGAATACAAGGTGACCCCTCTCAATAATTTTAAGTTTCATGTCTTCACATTAAAAAAAGTAAAAAGAAATGGGCAAAATTAATGATACATTTCATTTAGCCCAACATATCCAAAATAGTATCATTTCAAAGTATAATCAATGTTAAAATTGTCGCACAATCTTTTACATTCTTTTTTTCATACAAAGTCTTCAAAACCCAGGGTGTATTTCTTACTCACAGACTATCTCCATCCAGACACATTTCAGTGCTCAATAGACCCCTGCCCGGGGTGAATGGCTACCCTACTTGGTCAGTTTGGCTCGGGGAGGTCCCGTGCCTATCTCAGCACAAGAGTATGAGTCACTTGGCATTAGGAAACTCACTTACATCACCATGACCACGACATCCACATCTAACACAAGCAGCAGCAGCCACTGGCAAACACCTACAGTGCTCAGACACTGCCCTAGGCCGTACGTATCCAATAGCAATCCCAAGAGACAGAGATATTCCCTGTATTTCACAAAAGAAGCAGCAAGACTCAGAACAATGAAGTAACATTCCCTTAATCAAAGAGCCGGTAAGGTGGAGTTAGGAAATTAAGTCACAGCTACCTCCAAGCAATAGCAAATTACTTATTAAACACCTATTCTATACCCTTATGCACAGGCAGGCCCTGCCCTTACCATGCTTTATTCTACCTTCTGTGTAGGGGGGAATGTGAATCAGCAAGGAAACAGAATCAATTCAGATCCTGATGATTCTCAAAAGCAAACAGGATACTGACAGGCATGGAAAAGCAGAGCAGCCATGTGGGGTGGTTGGGAGACCTCCCCAAGGTAAAGTTTGAGCCGAGAAAAGAAGGATGAGAAGAAGCCAACCAAGGCCAGGGCAGAGGATGAGCATTCCAGGCATCAAACAGCAAACATAAAGGTTCAGCGCAGCAGGAGTCCATTATGATCCAGGAACATCAGAAACGTGGCCAGGGCTCCCCACATGGTGACATCTGTCTCTCTAGGCTATCCTGTTGGGCCCCACCTCACTCTGCCTCCTTTGGGTGCTCCCACACTCTTGCTTGGAAAATGAAGAGCCCACAATCCATTCTCCAGATAGCAAGAACAAGTCCAGGTTGGAGGCCCTAAGCACAGTGCCAGGCACAGAGCACATATTCACAACCGTTTGATGAGAGGGAAGATTGATGAATTAATGCACAGAGGAGGAGTGAGTAGAAGAGCAAGCAGAATAAGACCTGAACAAGAAAATGTTAATATTATAAGTACTTTTCAGACACCAGCCAAAACAGCCAACAGGTGAAAACCACCCAAATGTCCATCAACACATGAGTAAACTGTTACATAAACTCAATGGAATATTAGTCAGCCATGACAAGGAGTGAAGTGCTGACCCCGCAACAGCACGAGTGAGCCTGAAACCATCATGCTCAGTGAAAAAACCCTAAACAAAAAGCAACACAGTATCTGGCTCCATTTATATGAAATATCTAGAACAGGTGAAACCACAGACACAGAAAAGAGATCAGGGGCTGGGGAAAGGGGAAACGGGATGGGGCTGATAACAGGTACACGGTTGTCACTGGGAGTGATAAAACATCTTGGAAATATTATACAGAGTTGATGGGTACATAACTTATGAATGGACTGAATGCCACTGAGTTGTACACTTTAAAATGGTTTCTTTTATATCAATTTCACCTCAATTCTTTAAAAAGGGAGACGGAGAACACAAATTTCTTCAATGTTAGAAACAGGTTGTGAACTTTGACATCAGATGCAGCTACGAGTGACTAGTTGTGAGAAGCAACAGGACAGGGTCGGAGGAGAAAGGAAACAGACTGCAGCTGAAGAGGTCGAAAGCCACTCACCAGATCACCCCTTACCTCCACC
>NW_003852566.1:3134502-3162745 GCF_000181295.1 Otolemur garnettii
GTCAGGAGAGGTGGAAAGCCACTCACCAGATCACCCCTTGCCTCCACTGTCAGAAGAGGTGGAAAGCCACTCACCAGATCACCCCTTGCCTCCACTGTCAGAAGAGATGGAAAGCCATTCACCATATCGCTCCTTGCATCCACTGTCAACCCCTCACAATCCACTCTGGAAGCAGAACACCCGTGTGGTGGGAGCGCTGTAACCTAACCCCATACAGCCCTGAAGAGGGAACCAGAGGCCAGTCCCTGGCTCCTGACTCAAAAAGCAGCCAGGGTACAAGCTCAGAGGCCAGCATATTGAGCCAGTGTGTTCCTCTGACCTGGCAGGAATAAGGGCATTTCTGCCACAATAAGCCTGGCCGCCAGCCCCAGCTAGCCCTAGCTAGCACAAACAGTACCTCTTTCATTCCTCACACCCTTAGCCAGTCTGGGCCCTGGAAGAGAGGAGAGCAGGTAGCCCCCATACAGTACCCCCGTCCTCCACAGCCCGATCAGGAACTTTAGGATGCATGGAGTCCTGAGGATCCTTGTGGGCCCTGGAAAGGATGAAGGACCATCTCAGACTACCCAAGAGGAAAGGGCTGACCTAACATGAGTGGGCAGTGGTGCCTGACAGAGGGACAGGCACAGTAGTGCCTGTGTACCCCATGATGCTAGATGAGGCCTTTCTCTGCTCTCTCATCCTTCCCACTGGGATGGGGAGGGATTCTTATCACAGGGATAAGAATTGGGGTTACCCCCATTTCCAAAGGAGTGAAATGAGTTCTAAGGGATTCAGAGACACAGACACTTGTACAAGATGTGATGGTAAATGGCAGAGCTGGCACACAAACCCAAGATTAAAATCAAAGTCTTCTCTGCTAAATTATGATGCCATTAGGATTTGCTTTTTTTCTACAAAATTCCTACAAGGTAGCATGAGGTAGTGGTTAAAAATGTGGGCTACCAGTTTTGGATGATGGAAAATTCTGAAGATGGCTAGTGGTGATGGTTTCACAACAGTGTCAATGCTTCTGAACTGTACACTTATAAATGGCTAATATATTAACCAATATTAAACATTAAATATATGTTTAATATAAAAATATTTTAAGAATATTTTCTTAAATATTCTTTAAGAATATTTGATACATGATCTGGTGCCAGGCCATTGAGAAATTGTCAACAAATTTTTAAAAACAGGTATCATGCACACTATATTCTCTAAAAATGGTAAAATTCAATTAGAAGCTAATAAAAAATATAAATGTCCCATCTCCCAAAAACTGAACTTGGGCTTCAGATCCCTCCTCTGAAACCCACAAGCTTTGTAACCTTGGGAAGGCTTCAGAGCCTCTCTATGCCCATCTAGTAAATAAAAATGCAGGTGCAGCTCTCTCTAGTGTTAAATGAGCCCAGTCAGACCAGTGGTAACACACCCCTGTCAAGGGCCAGGTAGCAAATGTTTCGGGCTTCACAGGTGTCTACCCCTACTGCTCAATCTGCCAATATGGAGCAAAGGTAGCCACAGACCATAGGTACACAAACGGGCATGGCTGTGTTTCAATAAAACTTTATTTACAAAAACTCCTGGCATAGATCCCAGCATTTGGTAAGTGCTTCACAAATATTAACTGTTATAATTGAGAAAAATGGCATTCATGTCAATTCACTTCTGTAGACTTATAAAAGGTACAATACTTCTTGTTGCTATTTTGAAAATAAACACATCCAAAGCAAGAGTGGAGCCCCTGTCCCCACTGGTGGACCCCCGGGTGCATCTTGCCCTCCCTCTTCTACTTTCAGGCAATTACCTCTGTGACTACTCCCAGCAGCACTCTTCTGCTTCCTGCCTCCTACAGGAAGAGCTCCTAGCCCAGCTCCTTCATAGCATGAGGCCCTCAGAGCCCCCTTCTCTGTTCCTGCCCTTAGTGCAGACCCACAGTTGCTGCACTGTCCACCTGGCCGTGGAAAAGCATGAGCAAAGACAACATTTTCTGAAGGCACCCAGGGCTAGAGTCAGGAGGCTATGGTCCCACTGCTGGCCAGCCCTGAAACCATTTTCTGATCCTCCAATTACAGCAACACCACTGGCCACTACTGACATCACAGGAATATGCTTCCATGAAGAGCACCAAGAGGCACCCCTGCTTTATTTCTCACACCAGCCCTGTCAGGAGATTGTCCATTACAGAAGACAGAGGTCCAGAGTGAGGGAGCCCCACTGCTGAGGCCCCTGCTACTCTGAGACTCTGCTGATCCTCCTTGCCTGGTGCTCACATAAGCCTCACCCTGAGGGTTGCTGCACAGCTAAAATGATCTCCATGGCAGGGGTGGGAGGTTAAGTAACAATAGCAATTTCCTTTATGTAATCCTAATTCCCATTCTCCAGAAAAAGGAACTGTCACCTCCCCAGTAAGTCAAAGCACCCACCAAAGTAAGGCCACCTCACTGTGCTCTCAGGCTCTAGTGAACAAGGTCTGCTCAAGGAAAAACTATACAAACAAATGCTATACTGTGAATATTATATATTCATATATATGTATAAAAAGTTTGAAAGAGCACAGATGAGAGAACCATGCAACCTGTTTGGCAGAGCCAGGGAAAACCAGGATGAAAGTAATAGGACAGTGGGCTTTGTCCTATGACAAGGGAAGGGAACATTTTTTGGAGGAAAAAACAGCACATGGGGAAAAGCCTACATGAAGATATGTCTACAGAACACAGGAAGTGACAGGTATGGCTGAGACAGCATGTCCAGGAGAGGGCACAGATGGCCCAGGGAAGCCAGGATGTGAGGAGCCTGTGAGGACATGGGGGCAGTGGAACCACAGATGGTTTGTGAAGGAGAAAATGGCAGTCATCTCACTTGCTGGGTCCACATCATAATCTTTTAGGGGCTTCTTGGTGTAAAAAGATTTCAGGTGAGAATTATCCCAGACTCCAGAGCAGACACTGGCAGCACTGCAGACCAGGCACACAAATTTGCCAATAATCCGTGAGCCTTCGCTGGACGGCACAACCTAGTGTTCTGCAGAGCAGCAGGTTTCCAGGCCGCCCTGCTAGGCAAGGACAGCGCTCTGGGGCAGGTTATGGCCACTCCACCCCCACCCCTCCCCAAATTTGTCTCTTCTCCTTGTCTAACCCAGCTAATGGACACCCCACCCCACCCCAGCCCAGCCCAGGCCTCTGGAGGAAGGCCCAGCTTCTCCCACAGCCTTGCCCTCATCGGTGGGTTGTTCTTACTTGGAGGATGAGCCCACTTATGCCCGGCATTTTCTCCTGCCCTCCCCACTCGTGATCTGGGAGGCAGAGGCCATCAGATGGTGACAGCACATGGGTCGGCTCTACCATTCAGGCGAGCTCAGGCCGGCGAGGAGTTTTTCTTGACCTTGGTTTGCAAGAAGCTGGCCAGATAGAGGAAGGGCGTTCCCAGAGAGGGACCAACACTAGCAAAAGCCAAGGACAGTGTGCCTGTGAGTGTGCGCAGAAGGGGCGGGGGGCGGAGGAGGGCTGGCGGTGAGACACAGTAGCACCATCGCCAGAGCCTAAAGAGCCCAGCAGAGACCGGTGGAGCACTGAGGCTAGCTAGCCAAGCCTACAGTAGGGGCAGGATAGGGTGTGTGGAAAGGGGCTTCTTGGAAGCTGGGAAAAAAAGCTTCAGCCTAGCAAGCTGGCTCCTTAGGGTGTGATTAGGCTGGATCCTCAAGAGCACAGAGCAGAAAGGATGGAAACCCATGGAGTGACAGCGCAAGGGGTTGGCGGTTGACACCGCGGCGGGCACCGCTCTGAGGCAGGCCAGGAAGGCCCAGAAAAAGGCCCAGCACTGCCAGAGTCCATCACTGTGCTCAGTGAGCCCCGGGCACACCAGCCCGACAGGAGGGTGGATACTAGCCTTTCTTCCTATCTCTCCAGCCTCCTCCCCCGCGCCCACGTGGGCGGAGCAGCGCAAGGGTGCGTGGCAAGGACCGCGGCGGCGTGTACCGTGCGTGGGGCGAGGGTGCGGGGAGGGCGGCCTAGCCCTGTAGGTTCCCATTCTCCGGGGGCACGGCCCCCGTGCCATCTCGGCGGGGATCCTGGGGACTGTAATCTACCAAGCGGAGGACATCGAGACAGGCCGGCCACGCCCCCCACGCCACTCTCCGAAGGCACCGGGTGGGACCCCCACCCCCCACCCCGCTCCTTTGCTAGCAAGCAAAATAGAGAGGAGTGGAAATAGGGCTGCCCTGAGGGAGAGATGGAGATGGGGCGGGACCGGGAGGGGGAATTGGGAGAAGCGACGCAAGGAGATGCTGCAGGGACATTTGGAGAGGAGTGGGGGATGGGAATGTCAGGGTGGAGTACCATGGAGGTAGGATGCAAGAGTGGAAGGGGGAATCGGGACCAAGAAGGATGGCTGGGGAAGGTCGGCGATGGGGCGGGGCAGCACCAGTTGCCGCGTTCCTTGCCACCGGGTTCTCCCCTTGTCAGCAAGGTCCGCAGCTCCCCTCTGGCCAGCACTGACCTCCCGCCCCACTCCCGTCGCACGGGTACCCACCTCCTGGGCGCTCGCGCCGAAGCCAGGCAGCAGCAGCGGGCGTAGCGAGCGCAGCCCCGCGCCGCATCCTCCGTCTGCCCCCACCCGCGGCGAGCTTACGCCGCTGTTGCCGCCGCCGCCTCCTTAAAAAAGACAAACGGAAGAGAAAATGAATGCAAGCAAAAAAATCGTAGAAAGCAACTGAAGAAGACACCCGGGCGGCTCCGTCAGGCGAGGTGGGGGGCGGCGGCGCCGGTGACCACGTTCAGGCAGGCGGCCGGCGTGTGCCGCACGCTCCAGGCTGCAGCTCAGCCGGCAGCCGGCGCCCGGCTACCTTCACGACCCCGCCCCTCCCCTGGGGAGCCTTTCCGATTGGCCTATCCTCCTGTTAGTTAGGGATGAGGGCGGGCACTAGCCCGGCCCGCCCCCGCCCCGGGCAGCGCCGGGAACGTTACCCAGACTGCGGGAGGAGTCGCGGGAAGCGGAGCGTGCGCACTGGGACCCTCTGCCCGGACCGCTGGGGGGCTGGGGTGTTCCCGCTGAGCGCCTCCCACCGCATCGGGGACCCTGGCGCCTCGCTAAGGCAGAGTAACCCCCGTTGGGGGCCTTTCAGGCTTCAGGCAAGCCTAAGGGCCCCAGGAAGCTCAGTCCCCGCCCTCAGTGGGCTCACACCTGGAGAGGCATCTGTATATGTGACAAGGGCCTGTAGCTATCCTATGGCATCCGCGGTGGGGGAAAAGATTCGACAGGCGTGACTGTTTTCCCCTTGGTACATATGAGAAATCTAAAGGTCACAGGCTCAGGGGTAGAAATCTAAAGGTGACAGAGCCAGCAAGTGGCAGAGCTGGGTTTCCATCAGCCCAGTCTCTAACCCTGGGCAAAGGCACACCACCAGATAATATGGGAATGAGCAACGTGATGTCCAGCTGAGACTCTCAGGAATATCAGGGTTAGCTAGGCAAAGATTCATTAATTCAATGAATATTAAGCACCTACTATGTACCCAGTAGTCACCAGATGTAAGTGAACAGCAACGTGCAGGGACGAAAGAGCATCCACACAAAGGGAACAGCCTAGGTAAACACCTTGACTGGAGGAGATTGGGGAATACTTGAGACTCCAAAATAGGTGGGGGGGGTCTCTGTGCCACAGAGAGGTAAGTAGGAGAGTGTGAAAGTGAGGGTGGAAGGTGGGTAGAGATGCAGGCTGTGGGGAAGAGTTTATCCTGAGACTGTCTCACTTGGAAGGTGCTCTGTGGGACCATTGTCAGATTAATATTTTTAAAATGTACCAGTGGGTATATGCTATGTTGAGCCACAGTAACATGTAAACCCAAATCTCACTAGCTTGTTTCTTGTCCACACTACACATCCTACCTGGGCCAGTGGGCTCACTGCAGTCAATCTGGAGCCCAAGCTGATGGGCTCTGTCAAGACCAAGGACCCACGATGGAAGCAGCAGTGTGAACCAAAGGTGTCGACTCTCATTGACCTTTAAAGCTTCCACCCGGAAGAGACGTATATCACTTCCTCTCACATTTCATTGGCCAAAGCAAGTCATGTGGCTGTGCCTAACTAACCCACCCCTGCAGACAGGAAAGGAAGCAGAGATCTTCCATGTTCCATGGAGGGGAGAAAAATCAGTATTTGGGACTAGATCTGAGCTGTGGTTGACAGACATACTGGCTGTTTAGGGAGCATGGCTGAAAGAGACAAGTGCCACCGGGAGGAGGCAAAGTGGGGCGTGGCTTAAGTAGGGGGTGGGGTAGGCAAGACTTGTCCGTGGCCCACATTTCACCAGGAAGAAGGAGCCCAGGTGTTAAGCATTGACTTGTGTCTCCCTGCCCACACCAAAAAATTACATTTCCAAGTTCTAAACCTCAGTAACCTCAAGTGACCTTACTTAGAAATAGGCTCATTGCAGATGTAGTTAGTTGAGGTCACACTGAAGTTGGGTAGGTCCCTAATCCAATATGACTGGTGCCTTCATTTTAAAAAGAGCACATTGGACCCCCAGACACAGACAAAGGGAGAACCCCATGCGAACTGAAGGCAGAGGTCAGGGTAATGCATCCACTAGCCAAGGAATGCCAGAGCCTGGTAGCCACCCCAGGAGCTAGGAGGGAATTATGGAACAGAGCCTTCCTTAGCACCTTCAGGGGAATGTGGCCCTGTCCACACCTTGATCTCAGACTTCCAGCAGAGAAGCTTACAGAACTGAGACAGTAAATTTCTGTTGTGTAAACCATTCAGCTTGTGGTACTTTGATATATGTGTATCAGTTAAAGATTACATTTGGCTGTGAGTAATCAAAATCACAAGGATACAGTGGCTTACACAAATTATTTTTCCCACTTAACAAGAAACCAAAACGTAAGCCATCGGTCACCCTGTCCTCTCTTTCTCCTTCATCCTCAGCACGCAGCTTTCTTCTTTGCAGCAACTTTAAGGTTGCAAGATGCTGCCTCTCCTCGGACATCTAGTCATGATTCCAGTCGACAAAGGCATACACCCCCCCCCCACTGAGTCAGCTCTCATTAACCACTTTCTTAGAAACTCTCCCCAGAGACCTAAGTTTTATTTCATTGGCCAGGACAGTGTCCCATGGTCAGTCCTGGCTTCAGAGAAGGCTGGGAAATTAAAAACAAAAAAAAGAGAGATTGAGGGGCCAGCACCTACGGCTCAAAGGAGTAGGGCACTGGCCCCATATACCGGAGGTGGTGGGTTCAAACCTGGCCCCGGCCAAAAACTGCAAAAAAAAAAAAAAAAGAGATTGAGGACATGTGGCTACTGAAACAAAATCAGGGTTCCGTTAATGAGAAAAAAGAAGACTGAACTTCGCTAGGCAACTAGCTGTGATGGATCCAGGTTTCATAAGAGCTTTTGCAATTTGGGCAGCACCCCTTGAGAAAAAGAATAAAAAATGACAGACACAAAATTGGGTACTAAAGTGATTACTTTCTTAGAGTCATAAAACACAACAAATTTCTGAATGTTTTAAGTTGACGAATACCACAAACTTTACAAAACCCAGAAACATAATAATTTTTATACCTGACATCCACCTTTTTCTACTTGTTTTTTCTTTTTGGTTACCTCTTCACAAGAGAATGATTTTATGTTTTTATATGGGGAAAATGGAAAGATAATTCAGAATAATCCTCTAATGATGGGGAAAATTTTAAGGTTGGCTGGAAAACCTTTCCTCAGCCTCACAACTCATTATTGGTAGTGGTGCACCCACTTTTTAGGATTGTTTTCAAATTTTGGAAAATTTCTATCATTCTTTTATAAATGAATGCTAAGATTTGGAAGAATTACATCTCTTCCAGTTTTACTATTGTGATTTTCATTAATTTTTGTGATGAAAAGCAACTGAATAATTTTAAACCAGAAAATGATTTGTACCTTCATCTTAATCTGAAAAGAAACAAAACAGAAAATGCCTGACCCAACACTTCCTAAACCTCAGTGCTCATAATTCATACCCAGAGAAGCATATGAAAAATTCAGATGCCCAGGCTTCTCCCCATCCCACTGAGCTGAAGCCTCTGAGTCACAGAGGAATTGGTATTTCACTGAGCAAGCCTGGAGGATGTGATGTTCAAGTTGCCCTGTGATTCTGAAGGTCTGTGAATCCCGTACTGTCCCCTTGGAAGAATTACATTTTAAACTTTGTATCTCTTCCTCGGCCCATAGACTTCCAGTGTGACACCATAGCACACATCCCTGGTCTGCTGCCTGGGTTGGTGCAGTGTAGGGAGGGCACTCCTGGAAGCCTTCAGCCTGCTCAGTGAGCAACAACTTGACCTACACAGATTGGCTCAGACTCTCACAAACATTCCCACTAAACCCATGCCAGGTCATCCTTGACTCAACTTCCCTTCAGATACATCCCCCAATGGCCTTGGCCTCCCCCACATCTCCCAATATGAGAGGAAGTAAGATGACGGGGGTCAGAAGGGAAGAGGTGTGGGCTGAATTATGTCCCCTGAAATTCATATGCTGAAGCCTTAACCCCCAGGATCTCTGAACATGGCTATATTTGGAGAAAGGGCCTTTAAAAAGTCGTTAAGCTTTACTGAGGCCATTAGAGGGGCTCTAGTCTGGTCTGACTGGTGTCCCTACAAGAAGAAAATATTAGGACACAGATACTTGCAGAGGGATGACCATGTGGAGACACAAACCATGGAGAGAACTCAGAAGAAACCAACCCTGCCAAAGTCTCGATATCAGACTTCCAGCCTCCAGAACTGTGAGAAATCAATTTCCGTTGTTTAAGTCTCCCAGTCTGTAGTACTTTGTTATGGCAATCCTGGAAGCAGGTTTAACCAACGGAGCTAAAATATCTCACTTTTGAAAACTCTTCCAAAATACTAATAGCTCAAGCTCTCCCTGTCCTTGGAAGGATGTGTGGATTCAGTCCTTAGGTTCATTGTGAATCCGCCCCTACTGCCACCATGCAGTTGCTGCATAACCCTCAGGACGACCCTGCAAAGCAGGGAACCCCAAGATCTCCTTATTGAGAATGAACGGCTGGATCCAGGCATGCGGAAAGCAGGGTGGGAACTGAGAGGCTCCTGGAGCCAAAGCTGCTCTCCCTGACACCTCGTCACTTGTGGTATGTGCCCAGATGCGAAAGTTGTAGGGACAGACATTCTTATTGGAAAGGCTCCTTTTTGGGGAAGCTGCGAGCTCCCCCTCCCTGTGCTGATGTCCAGTTTAGAGGATATTGGAGAAGGAACTAACAGCCAGCGCAGAGCTTGGGGTTCCTGCTGCTTATAAGATGGTGAGTGTCCTGTGGTTGTCATCCGCCCCTGCAGGCCCAGCTGTTCAGCCCAGAGCTGAATCCTAGCTCTGCCATGCACTAGCTCATGACTTTAGGGAAGTTATTGAACCTTTAGTTTCCTCATCTGTAAATGTGACTTATAATACTAATAACCTCCAGGTTTGGGTGGGGCTGAAATGAGTTATGTATAAACCTATATTCATCCCCTAGCACGACCATATTGTACTACCACAAACTGGGCTGCTGCAAACAACAGAAGTTTATTTTTTCTCACTATTTTCTAGGGCAAAAATTTCTGTTTTTCTTTTTTTTTTAATTGAATGGCAACTATGTACATTAATGCACTTCTGGGAAGTATAAAAATTTCAAACTCAAGGTGTCAGCAGGGCTGTGCTTCCCCCAGAGGCTCTAGGTAAGGACCCATACCAGCTTCTTCCAGCCTCTGGTGGCTTCAAGTGTTCCTCAGCTTGGAGCTGCATCACTCCAAGCTCTGACTCCATCTTCACACAGCCTCATCCTCTGCATCTGTGTCTCCTCTTCTGTCTTCTATAAGGACATGTCGCTGAAGGTAGGACTCACCTAGGTAATCCAGGAGGACCACATCTCAAGATCCTTAAGCATATCTGCAAAGACCCTTTTTCCAAATACAATTTCATATCACTGGATCCAGGAAGTGGACATTTCTTTAGTTGTTATTGAAAGGGCGGCACTCGACCAGCAGAAATCCCACAGACCACCAAGGTTTATAGGAAAGGTCTTTATTGGCGAGGGAGTGATGCTGCAGAGCAGCACCAAGGAGGAGGGAGGAGAGAAGAGAAAAGAGGAGAGCGAAGAGGGTGAAGAGGAGAGAGAGGAGAAGAGAAGAGAAGAGAAGATCAAAAGAGAAGTGCACCTGTAGGTTCGGTTAGGGAAATCTTAGAATGATGACGGGATGATAGGGTAGCCAATAAGGAGTTACTGCTCCAGTGGGAAGAGCCATTGGGGCAGGCCATTAGTTTGAAATTTTCAGTGGGTAATTGGGACAGGGAGATGAGATAAGCGGGCCATTCCCTGTTGTTTAGAGGGCAACTCCCTGTGCTTGGAAAGGAGCTGTAACTTTAAGAGAAAGCTGGAAGGGGCTTTCTGGGGAAGGGGCTTTTCTGGAGCAATTACCTAACAGTTGTAAATGATACACTTATTTATCTCCAGCTATAAAAATTGCTAAGGCGCAGGGGAAGGTGCTAGGAGATGTACCGTGGAGCTTGGCTGGGTTTGAGGGGCAGGAGTCTTCTTTGGGGAAGTTAGAAAGTGTCCCCAGGGAGAGTGAACAGTGGCATGAAGGCCCAGAGTTTGGATTTGACCTGCCAGTTGAAGGGGAGCCATGGAGTGTTCTTGAGACAGGGCAGATGTGACAGAACTAGAGGGGGTCTGTGAGCATGTGCTTCCACCAGCTCCAGCAGGCTGGCCCCACCAGCTCCACGGAAGAGCTCATCAACACCGACACTCACCTACCGCACACCAGCGCTCTGCCGAGGCAGCAGGACCACTGAAGCGAAGGAGCTGTTTCTTCCCCTGAGGGCTCATTTGGACCAGTGGGAGAGATAGAAATCTACATGGATCATTATAATAAAGTAGCCCAGGGCCATAGAAGTGCAGAGGAGGAACAGCCAGGGCTGCTTAGGGAGTTCAGAGGGCCTTCCTGGAGGAGGGAACACTTAAGCAAGGTAAGATAAAGAGAGAGAGGAAGAAGGCATTCCAGGCAATGGGAACAGCGTGTGCAAGGGCCAGAGGCATGGAGACCACAGTATGGATTTGTGGCATGCTACCTCCAGAGGGCGGACGAGGTAGAAGAAGTTGGCAAAGCTAGGTCTCACTGGGACATCTGGCAATTAATGAATTTGGAACAGGACATGACACCACTGGAATTGCTTTGGCATTTGTGTGGAGGCTGGATGGAAAGATGGACACAGGGCACTTTTGGACTGGTTGAGTTGAGAGAGTTTAAGGGCAGAGCCAGGGCAGTTTGACCCATGGCCTCAGAAGGCCAGGACCCTTTAATCACCCTCTGCTAGGTGGTTAAAACTCATCCCCCTTGTAAGACCTACTCTGGGGACGAGAGGGAGGATAATAATAATAATAGGCAAACATGGTCAAGCTGTGCAAATGCTAACTTAATTAATCCTTACCACAGTCCCCGGTAGAGAACTTGCCCAAGATCACATGGCCAGTAGTGCTAGGATTGGAACCCTGGAGAGCCTAGATCCAGGGGTAAGTAAATAATCGCATCATTAATAACAATAACATTTATTGAGCACATACTGTGTGCCAGGTGCTAACTAAGCTTCATATATTTTAACTCATTTTAATCCCCACCTTGCCCCTGGAAACTAAGGAATGTCAAGGTGTAATAACTTGTCTGAGGTTAACCAGCTGGCAAGTGGCAGAGCCAGGACTCAAACCAGCCAGCCTGGGGCCTACAGCAATAATACCCACTTCCAGCATCTGTATCTGCCAGGCAGCAGGAACCTTTTTCTGTGCTTCTGGATGAGCACCAGGCAAATCCCTGAGGCAGAGAGACCCAGAAACATGAGTGCTGGGCCAGGAATGGGGAGAGCCAGTCTGTCGGTGTCCACGGTGGCACCCCTTCACCACACAAATAAAATGGATTAGAAGTACAATGCTTGCAAGAGGTGCAGGGAAGCCCCGAGTAACCTCTGCCGTGGCCTTTTATTGAAACATTATACAAAGGTGTGGGGGGACCCACACACAAGGACTATGTGCTTAATGACTGGAATGTGCTCTTTCCCCACGGGCTCGACTCCCACCCCGTTGCACCACAAATGTTCATTTTGCTTGCTAACAAATGAGGGATCTTAACTCATTAATGCATGCAGTTGCTTGAGGCTTGTCTCCAGGCTGCAAAACATCTCCAAGCCGGCTAGGAGATTGTCCAGCTCCCAGCACCTGCCTCAAGAACTGGTTCCCATTTCTACAAGCCTGGTGCTCAGTCTCCTAGACCAGTCTTTGTCATTGACTCAGTCACAAATCAGCTGTATCCCTGGGACAAGTCCCTTCCCCTGGCTGAACTTTGGGCTCCTCCCCAACAAGTAGAGATGATACGTCCCACACCTGCCAGACAGTCTGGGATCTGAATTCTGCTTCTACCATTTGCTCCCTATCACCTTGAAGCTCAGTTCCTAGGCCGTTTAGGCTGTGTAAATAGATTACAGTCACAGAGCACCTGACACAGACTTTGGCCCATCAGACATACTCAGTTGGTGAATACTGCTGGTGTTCATAGTAGAAAATCTTAATTCTTTCCATCCCTGTGGTGAATGCATTGTTAGTGCCATTTTCCAGGTGAGACAAAGGAGACTAAGAGAGGGCAGGTAACCTGGCCAAGTTAAGTCAGACAGAAAAGATCTGGAGACCACACCAAGTCCACATTCTCCATCAAATCATTTTCAACTACAAAAAGATGGGATGAGAATTCTACTGAGTGAAAATTACAGAGATAGAAAACAGATTAGTGGTTATCAGGTGGCAGGGAAGGGAGGAGGGCAGCTGGAAGTGTCTTTGGAGAGAATTATTCTAGATCTTGATTATGGTGGTGAGCTCACACATCACATGGGGAATAAAATGCACAGAACTATAAACACACACACACATACACAATTCATGTTACACCAGTGAAACCTGAACTAAGTGAGTGGATTGTCTCTATGTCAATTTCCTAGATATTTTAACTCATTTTATTCCCCACCTTGCCCCTGGAAACTAAGGAATGTCAAGGCGCAACAACTGCCTGGCACTATGGTTGTGACACTGCACTACAGTTTTGTAGGATGTTACCAACTGGTGCAACTGGGTGAAGGGTATGGGATCTCTCTGCATTGTTTCTTTCAACTACATGTGAATATACAATTATCTCAAAATTAAAAAATTTTTTTAATGAGTAAAGTGGTGAGTATTGTTCATCTTTTGGTAAGCACGAATGTAGCTGACTGAGGCTTCAGCACAGCACAGGGCTCCTCCCTGAGGCAGAGAGATGGGACCAGGGTTTTCCTCCAGATACCGGGAGGATCAGCCATGAAAGGTGTGAGGCAGAGTGAGTCCTCATCACCAACCCTCCATCACCAATCAGTGCTGGGGGAGTCTGGCCACTGCAGGGCAGCTCCCTTTTCTTTTTCACCTTTCAATGAAAGCAGCTTTCTGTGGGCTCTTTCTGGCTCCATGAATAATACATGCTCATTGTAAAGAATTCAAACAGTACAGGCAGATAGAAAGAAGAAAACAAAGGTCACCTGAATCTTGCCACCCATGAACACTCCAGTGACCAGGCCTTCATGCTTCTGCTCACGGGCAGATACATGCTTGTCATTTTCCATGGATGGGCTTATTTTATATTCTGTTTTTATTTCAGACGCTTCCCCCCCATCCCTCACCAAACTGCCCATCTTAACAACCCAGTTTGTTTTGTTTCATACTTTTCTCCAAAAAGATATGTAATACACATCCACACATGCACACAGGGGTTTGGGGCCATTCTTTTACAAAATGAATCCATCACGATCACATTTTTCTGTTTCTCACTTTTCACACTCATCAACACCTCAGAGAAATCCCTCCTAGTGCCTGGAGAGCTCTCTCATTCACCCTTCCCGAAGGCTGAATAGCAAGCTGTGGCTGTCCTACAGTACATGGTGCCACTTCCTGCGGGTAAACGTCTTTTGTCATTGCCGCCCAAGAGCAGTGGGCGCTAAATGTTCTTCCAAACATCTCCTCAGATAGCAGTTCTACACTTACTTCTATGAGATGGAGTGGAATTGCTGGTTTGAAAGTCTAAATGTCTTTTTAATAGCCGCTGACAGACTCTGTGTATTTCACCGGCCCAAGACTCTATGTATTTCCTACATTCCCATCACCAATCCATGCTGCAGGATTCTGTAAATGTGTCACTGAAGGGTGTAAAGTGATTTCCATTTCTCTATTAGTGAATTTGAGTGACTTTTCATATATGTAAATATAAGTATTATGAATATGTAAGTTGAATAATATACTTTTCATATATGTAAATATATCATAGATATAAATAAATATATAATTTGTATATATGATTTGCTCTTTTAGATTTGATTTGCTCTTTTTTTTCTTTTGAGTTAGAGCCTCCCTCTGTTGCCCCAGCTAGAGTGTGGCAGCATCATCACAGCCCACAGCTACCTCAAACTCTTGGGCTCAAGCCATCCTTCTGCCTCAGGTACCCAAGTAGCTGAGACTACTAGTGTGCACCCCTATGCCAGGCTAATTTTTCTAGTTTTTGTAGATACAAGGTTCTCACTCTTGCACAGGCTGGTCTTGAACTCCTAGCCTCAAGAGATCCTCCCACCACAGCCTTCCAGAGTGCTTCCAGGTGTGAGCCACTGCACCCAGTCTGCTTTGCTCTTTTGATAATTGTCTATTCCTACCTTTTGCCCATTTTTAGTTAAGGCTTTTTGTTTTGTCCATTTTTAGAGCTGCCAATGCAGCAATTACCCCTTTCTCTATCATCAATGTTCAAATACTTTCTCCAGGTCTAGCATTCATGTCTGGCTTTGTGTGTGCCACCCCCCGCGACATAACAACAACAAACTTTTTACATGGTCAAATATGTAGGGTTCTAAGTTTTATTCTGGATTAGAAAGTCTTCAGGACACATGGGCTGTCCATGCAGCATCTGAGACTTTCTTGCAAGTATAAGAAAACATGTTAGTTTCATTGAACAATTATTATGCAGTGTTTATTCACAATACAAACAATTTAAAAATGGCCTGGCTGGCAAACGTGAACCCATAAAATATCTTTAAGTAGAGAAGAGTCCTATTATTTTAAAAAAAGTTTTTAGAATAAGATATTGTAAAAATACCAGGTAATATATATATTAATATATCTATTCTCTAAAGCACGATCAGAGAGTTTCCATAAAAGTCAATTGCATTGTTGTACTGTTTTAAAGAAAAGGCAACACACACACACAGACCGTGAAATTTTACAGTGTGCAAGTGGTCCCTGCAGACCCAAGAAAGCTTCAAATGATCATAGTATAGTCATTTCTCTCTTCACTGCCCTTTCAAATGGGAAAATTTTAGTTGGCCTGTTTGAGAACAGGGGCCAGACAGAAAGCAGGATCCAATCACTAATTGTTAAATAGGACATATTATTCTAAAATTATACTTTTATTCAAGGAATTTAAAATAATAAGAAAGTACCAGTGTGCCCACTGTCCAACTTAAGAAATGGAATATTAGCCATATCACATATGCCTCTCTTTATTTGGTAGCCTTTATTCTCAAGTGTGTGTTTATCATTTTCCTAATTTTATATGTATGTTGTCATACCTATTCTTCCACATTTTAATTTTTTACTTGATTCCAAGTTTTATTTTTTATTTATTCATTTATTTATTAAGACAGGGTAACACTTTGTCACCCAGGCTGGAGTGCAGCAACATGATCATAGCTCACTACAATCTCAAACTCCTGGGCTCAAGTGATCCTCCTGCCTCAGCCTCCCAAGAAGCTGGGATTACAGGCATACACCACCATTCATGGCTAATTTTTTAACATTTTTATAGACAGGCTCGGCGCCTGTGGCTCAAGCGGCTAAGGCACCAGCCACATACACCTAAGGTGGCAGGTTCGAATCCCCAGCCTGGGCCCACCAAACAACAACGATGGCTGCAACCCAAAAATGTCCAGGCGTTGTGGCGGGCACCTGTAGTCCCAGCTACTTGGGAGGCTGAAGCAGGAGACTCGCTTGAGCCCAGGAGTTGGAGGTTGCTGTGAGCGTGATGCCATGGTACTCTACCCAGGGGAATAGCTTGAGGCTCCATCTCAAAAAAAAAAAAAAAATTTTTATAGACAGAGTCTCACTATGTTGCCCAGGATGGTCTCAAATTCCTGGGCTCAAGCAATCCTTAGCTTCCCAAAGTGTTGAGGTTACAAGCATGAGCCAAGGTGTCTTCCCCAGTAGTGAATTATAAAATTTCATCCATTTTTGCTATCTGTAGCTAATATGGGAATAGACATTATTTTTATTCATTTAAAACATTGATATAACTATGGACATTTGCATTCATATCTTCTGTTGTACAGACAGAAGATATTTCCAGAGCAAGGTTACTCAACAGCAGAACTATTGACATTTGGGTGAGGGTTATTATTTGCAGAGGTGGACTGTCCTGTGCACTCTACAATGCACAACAGCATCCCTGGCCTCTCTGCAATAGATGTCAGTAGCATCCTTCCTCTGAAACATGACAACTGTCTCCAGACAATGGCAAATGTCCCTCCAGAGGACAAAGTCCTCCCTGATTGAGTAGCACTATCCTGGAGTATATACCACAGGAATAGAAATACCAGGTCATGGAGCAAGAACATCTTCAACTTTATAAGACACTACAAAATAATCTTCTGAATGGTTTATTATCCAACTGCTGCAGACTGAATGTTTGTGTTCCTCCAAAATTTGTTATGTTGAATTCTTAATCCCCAATGTGATGGTACTTGCAGGTGAGCTCTTTGGGAGGTAGTTACATAATGAGGACGAATTCCTCAAAAATAGGATTGTGACCTTATAAGAATAGACACAAGAGAGATGATCTCTCTCTTCACTATGTGAGGACACAGTCAGAAGGTGGCTGTCTGCAAGGCAGAAAGTAAGCCCTCACCATAACCTAATCATACCAGGACCCTAATCTTGAACTTCTAGCTTCCAGAACTGTGAGAGATAATTTCTTTTGTTTAACCCACCCACTCTGTGATAGTTCTTTTAGAATCCCCCACTAAGACATCAACTGTCTATAAGAAATCTCAGTCTTCCACATCTTTGCCAACATACGGTACTGGCTGAAGTTTAAATGTTTGCCAGTTTTGTGAGAGTAAAGTGATATCCCAGAGCACTTTAACTGTGAATGTCTCCGATTACTAATGAAGTTGAGCCGCTGTTTGTATGTTTTTGGCTATTTATACTTTCTTTTCAATGAACGTGGCTTTTCATGTATCTTGCCTGTTTTTCTGTTGGGTTGTCTTTTTCTTATTGGTTTTCAGGGATGCTTTATATTTTCTAAACATTTCTTAATATTAATGCTTTGTTCGTACATGTTTTCCATATTTCTTTTGATTAAATGTTTGTCATTTCCTATCATTATGGTTTCTTTTGGGTAAATAGAACTACTAATTTTAATATAGCCAATATTTTCTTTGGTGATTTGTGCTTTTGTGTTTTATTGAAGAAATTCTTGCTTACTTTGAAGCAATAGAAATATTCTCCCATATTCCCTTTTAAAAAGTTCTACTTTTTCGTTTTGAGAATTAATACCCCTGGAACTGAGTTTTATGTACAGTGGTAACTATAGATCCTATTCAATTTTTTCCCTCACAAGAATAATCATTTGTCCTGGTATTGCTTATCCGAAACTCCATCTTTTCTCCCTGTGAACGCCAGTCCAGTCGGTGACGTATATCAGGTATCCATGTGTGCGTGGTCTGTGACGTATATCAGGCTTCCACGCATGCGTGGCCTGTGATGTCTATCAGGCAACCATGCGTGCATTGTCTGTGATGTATATCAGGCTTCCGAGCATGCGTGGTCTGTGACGTATATCAGGCTTCCACGCATGCGTGGCCTGCTTCTTTTCTTCTATTTGTCTATTTCTGCGCTAATATAACACTGGCATAATTATTCTAGATTTATGTCAAGTCTTGATATCTGTCACAATGAGCTCCCCTCGCTTGTTCATCTTCTTTAGAGCAATTAAGCTATTCTTAGCCCTTTTCTCTTCCATATAAATTTTGAGATTACCTTGGCAACTTTTGCAAATAACCGTTAGGATTTTGAATGGAATTGCATTGAGTCTATCACACGATTTGGAAAAATACATCATCTTACAATATTGAGTCACCCCATTTATGAGTTCATCTATTTACTTAGGTCTTCTTAAAGCATCTTTTAGTATGGAATGATAATCTTATATGTAAAAAATCTTACATATCTATCAATAGATTTATTTTTTAGTAAATTTAGTTTTACTATTGTAAATGATATCTTTCTTAAAATTCTAAGTGTTCTTGGTATGAGAGTATTCTGTATGGAATTATTAAATCAAGCCCACTAGTTGTTCAAGTCTTCTGTATTCTTTTTTTTTTTTTTTTTTTCGTTTTTTGGCCTATCAGTGAAAGCGGTATGTTGATACTTCACATCCATTAGGATGGCTGCTATGGTTTGAATGTTTTTGTCTTGTCAGAATTCATATGTTTAAACCCAATCCCTAATGTGATAGTATTAGGAGGTGGGGCCTTTGGGGAGATGACTAGGTTGTGAGGTGCAGCCTTCATGCATAGGATTAGTACCTTTTTAAAAGAGACCCAAGGGAACATGTTTGCCCCTCCTTGGTGTGGGGACACAGCAGGAAGGCACGATCTGTGAAGCAGAGAACCCTCCCCAGACACAGAACCTGCTGGTGGCTTGATCATGTACTACCTGGCCTCCAGAACTGTGAGCAAAAAAATGCTATTATTTATAAATTACCTACCCTATGACATTATAGCATCCCAAGAAGACTAAGACAATGTCTATTTTCAAACAATAAAAATAAAAATTGTTGATTAGGATATGGAAAAACTGAATCCCTTGTACTTTACCTATGGAGATGTAAAATGGTGACATCATTGCAGAAAACAGTATGGCTATTTCTCAAAAATGGAAATAAAAAATAAACATGAAACTAGCATGTGAACCAGCAATTCCACTTCTGGGTATACCCAAAGAAGCAAAAGCATAAACTTGAGCAGATATTTGTACATTTCTGGCATTAGTCACAATAGACAAAAGGTGGAAGCAATCCAGGTGTCCATCCACACGTGCATGGATATTATGTGGTTTGTATATGCAGAATTCTATTCACCCTTAAAAGGAAGGAGTTCTGACACCTGCTGTAACATGAATGACATTTGCTACTATGAGGTAAGCCAATCACAAAGGACAAATATTTTATGATCCCACTATATGAATAGTCACTTTCACAGAGACAGCAAATGGAATGGTGGGTACTGAGGGCTAGGGGAAGGAGGAGAGGAGAGTTGGTGTTTAATGGGGACAGAGTTTCTGTTTGGGATGATAAAAACGTTCAGGAAATGAAGGTGGTGATGTTGCATAACAATGTGAACGTGTTCAACACCAGTGAACTTTAAAACCACTTAAAAATGGCTAAAATGGTGAATTTTGTGTAATATATAATCTGCCACCATAACAAAAATGTTTTAAGAAGCACATTAAAATACCCCAGTAAGATAGTGGATTTGTCCATTTGTCCTTCTAGTTCTCTCAATCTTCATTTTATATATTTTTGTTTCATATATAGAGCCATACACGAAGTTGTAGAATTGGGCTCTCTCCCTGGTGAATTTATTATGTGGCAGTAGACTTCTTTATTCTAATGCTGAATTAATCTTAAGTTGATTTTGTCCAACACTGAAAGACACTACAGCTTTTCTTTGCTTCGTGTGTCTTTTACAGATGTTCACTTTCAATCTTCTCATGTCTTCCTTACACTTTTGGGGACATCTCTTGGAAACAGCATATGGCTGGGTTCTGTATTTTATCCAACCTGATAGCCACACAGCTTGTTCATCTAAATGCACTGTGATTGTGGATATTTTTGGTGGATATTTTCTACCTACCTTATCTTTTTTTAAAGATATAGGTCTGTTGTTGTTCAGGCTGGTCTTAAACTCCTGGTCCAAGCAATCCTTCAGCCTCCCAGGTAGCCTCCTCTTTACAGAAGTGTGCCACCATACCCAGCTCTGATTTTATGTTTTTTTAGTTGCCTTATTTTCTACTTACTTTTTCTTTTTCTTTTCCTTCTTTTTTTTAAAAGACAATCTCACTTTGTCACCCTTAGTAGAGTGCAATGACATCATAGCTCACAGCAACTTCAAACTCTTAGGCTCAAGTGTTTCTCTTGCCTCAGCCTCCCAAGTAGCTGGGACTACAGGCGCCTACCACAATCCCCAGCTATATTTTTAGAGATGGGGTCTTGCTCTGGCTCGTGCTAGTCTCCAACTCCTGAACTTAAGCAATCCACTTGCCTCGGCCTCCCACAGTGCTGAGATTACAGGTGTGAGCCACTGTGCCTGCCCATATTTCCTCTTTTTCTCCCATTTCCTCTTCCATACCTTTTGAATTCCTTGAGCTTTTCTTCTTTGTAAGCCTCCAGCTGCCTACAGAATGGACCCTCTCCTGGTCAAGGGAACCCCAGAAAATCTTAAAACTGACTTCCCAGCCATGGAGGGGAAGCCGGACATGCCTCCTTATAACCCCTCCTTTCTGGAGTTTAGGCTAATCACAAACCAGACTTAAAGCAATGCAAGGCAAAGGTTAAGACACACCTGCAGGCCATTACTTCATTTAACAGATCACTCTGAATCAGTACATTGTAGCTTGCACTCTGATTAGCAGATTTCTTTCTTTAATCTTGAGCAAGAATTCCTTTCTCCTGACTCTAAGTTTTTAGACAAAACTTTATTTCTTTAACCAATTATAAATCAAAGACTCTCTGAACTCACTTATAACCTATAAGCCCTCACTTCAAATGTTCTGCCTTTTTGGGACCAAACCAATATATGCTTTTCATGTATTGATTCGTAGTTTTACCTGCAATTCTGTCTCAGTAAAATGTATGAAAGCAAACTGTAACCAGACTGCCTTAGGATCACTTATTCAAGGCTTCTTGGATTTGTGGATCCCTAGGCCACAAATTCAGAAGCCCAGAATGAACCTCTTTAAATTATTTTACAGAATTTGGGTTTTTTTCCATTAACATCTTATTCCATTTTCCTCTAGTGTCTAAAAGTTGTAAAGTTCATCTCCATCTTCTCTGTGATCAACCTAGATTTTTCACCATATTTATTTTACAAAACCAAAACTAATCAAAAACTCAATGGTTATCTCAAACAATAAGTGCTGTAACTTCAATCCCTTCTCTCTTGTGTTACATGTTTTTTGTCCAGTATTTTAGTTCTAGCTTCTATATTCTTACCCTATAAAATAGACCACTAATTTTGTATTCAAAATATATATTATTATTGGACTATTTGTTTTCTTACTATTAAGTTGAGTACATTGCATGTTTTAAATATTAACCCCCTATCAGATGTATGGTTTCCAAATATCTTTTCCCAATCCCTGGGTTATCTCTTGACTCCATTTTATTTTTTTACTGTGCAGAAGCATTTTTTAGTTAGATGCAGTCCCATTTGGTCACTTTTGATTTTGTTGCCTATGCAACTATTACTTTTGTTGCCTGTGCTTTTGAGGTCAAATCCAAGAAATCTTTTGGATGTATAAGAAGAAATATAATGTCCAGGTCATGGGATAAATGTATGGTTAGCTTTTTATGAAATGACAAACTGTTGCCTGAAGTGGTTACACCATTTTCCATTCCCACAAACAGTGTATGAGGACTTCAGTTCCCACACATCCTTACTCAAACCCAGTATTCAAACAGTTTTGTGTTGCTATAACAGAACACCTGAGACTGGGTAATTAATAAAGAAGAGTGGTTTATTTGGCTTGTGATACTGGTGGCTGGCTGGAAGGATTATACCAGGGTAGTTGCATCTGGTGAGGGCACCAAGCTGCTTCTACTCTTGACAGAACGCCAAAGGGGAGCTGCATGTGCAGAGAGATCACATAGGAAACCAAGGAAGCCTATTTTTTTTTTTTTAACAACCTACTTTCTCAGGAACTAATTCAAACCTGGGCGGATATTGGAAGGCATTTACCTAGCATGATAGATATACCCCCATGACCCAAACACCTCCCACTAGGCCCCATCTCCCAACACAACCACATTGGGGATCAAATTTCAACATGAATTTTAGTAGGGAAAAACAAATCATATCCAAACCACAGCACCCACTATGGTCAGTTTTTAAATTTTAGACATTCTCATAAGTATATAGTGGTATGTAATTGTACTTTAAATTTGCATCTCAATTTGTATAATTAATGGTGCAATGATCATTTCATGTGCTTATTTGCTACTTATATGTCTTCTTAGTGAATTATCTATTCAAATCTTTTGACAATTTTTATTTTATTCATTATTTTTTATTAAATCATAACTTTGTACATTGATGCATTTATGGGGTTCAGGGTACTGCTTTGATATACAATGTGAAATGTTTACATTGAACTAAGTAACACATCCATCACAATTATACACATTTCTTAATAGTTTTGAAATGTACCATTGCATCATGCACATTAGGTGAGGTCCCCCCAAATGCCCTCCCTTCTCCATATGCCCCCTCCCCTCCCCTCTCTCTCCTCTTTCCTTCTACTTTCTGGACTATAGTTATGTTTGCCATTCGTATGAGTGTGTAGGTGGTTATATATTGATTTCATAGTAGTATTCAGTACATTGGATACTTTTTTTCCCCATTCTTGAGATACTTTACTAAGAAGAATATGTTCCAGCTCCATCCAGGTAAACATAAAAGACGTGAAGTCTCCATCTTTTTGTGGCTGCACAGTATTCCATGAGTACATATACCACAGTTTGTTAATCCATTCATGGGTCAATGGGCACTTGAGCTGTTTCCATGTCTTGGCTATTATGAATTGGGCTACAATAAACATTCTGGTACACAATGTCTTTGTTGTAAAATAATTTTTGCTCACCTGGGTATATACCTAGTAGAGGAATTGCAGGATCAATCGGTAGGTCAACTTTTAGTTCCTTGAGCATTCCCCAAACTTCTTTCCAGAAAGGTCGTATTAGCTTGCATTCCCACCAGCAGTGTAGATTGTAGCATTCCCTTGTCTCTGCATCCAGGCCAACATCTGTAGTTTTGGGGTTTTGTGATGTGGGCTAATCTCACTGGAGTTAGATGATATCTCAAAGTGGTTTTGATTTGCATTTCTCTGATGATTAAGGATGATGAGCATTTTTTCGTGTGTTTGTAGGCCATGCACCTGTCTTCATCAGAGAAGTTTCTGTTCAAGTCTTTTGCCCACATAGAAATGGGGTTATTTATTCATTTCTTATTGATTAGTTTGAGTTCTCCGTAGATTCTAGTTATCAGACCTTCGTCGGAACGATAACTTGCAAAAATCTTCTACCATTCTAAAGGTTGTGTGTTTGCTTTACTTACTGTGCTCTTGGCTGTGCAAAAGCTTTTTAGTTTGATCAGATCCCAGTAATATATTTTTGGTGTTGCTTCAATTGCCCGGGGAGTCCTCCTCATAAAATATTCTCCCAAGCCAATTTCTTCAAGTGTTTTCCCTACACTCTCTTCTAGTATTTTTATAGTTTCATGTCTTAAGTTTAAATCTTTTATCCAGTGAGAATCAATGTTTGTTAATGGTGAAAAGTAGGAGTTGTTTTCTGAGTTGTGAGCATTTTCAATTTTTATATGTATTCGTATTATATACAGTAGAGCCTCTGTAAATTGACCCCAAGGGACTGTAATAAACTGGTCAACATACAGAGGGGGTCAACATAAGGAACTTTTATTAAGTACATGTGATACATGTCTAATGTATGAAAATTAGATCACCCGAAGGAGGTAGTCAATTGACTATGGAGGTTCTACTGTATTTTTATATAAAGATGTAATTTCTCCCAGTCTGTGGTTTATCTTTTCATTGTTTTAACAACGTTTCATGGTGTTGGTACTGTATCCAAGAAAGCTTTGCCTAACCTAAGGCCACACAATTATCTCCTATATCTTTTTCTCACAGTTTTAGGACATACATTTAGATCTATGTTCCATTTCAAGGTAATTTTCCTAAGTAGTTTTAGATATGCATCAAAATTTCTTTTATGGAAATCTAGCTGCTCCAACATCATTTCTCTGCACCATTGTCAAAAATCAATTGGGTCTTTTTCTGGAGTCTATTTGTTCCGTTGATCTATTTGCCTATCTTTGATGCCAACATGACACTTACGTATAAGATTTTCTAATCTTAGCTAATATTTTTGTTGGCTTCTTATTAAGATTTTTTAAAATTATTGATTTTCAGCAGTTGAGGTTACCATGTGCATTGATATGCATTATTTTGCATGTGTTTGTGTACATGCTGTGCGTGGGTGGACATGAGAGTACTTAAAAGAAAAGTCATACCTTGATGTGCTTGCATTGCTAAAAATAATGATTTAACAAGTTTAAAACCAAATTTCAATTGTTTATTATAAGTAAGTTAGGAATTAAATTAAGAAAATGATTGCAGATGATGGCCAAAACAGAAAAGAGATAGGAGAGAAATGGATCAGACAAAAGCACATATGCATTCAGACCGAAATAGCAATAACCCAGCCCCAACTCTGTTGCAAAGTGCAATAGCCTGAAGCCTGGCATTCCAAACAGAGAAACTGTCTTGCCAGAGCTTCACCCCGCCCCCAGCATGACTCAGCTCAGAGGTCACTGAGCACTGAGAGACAAGGCTCACTGCCCTCTCAGGAAGAGTGAGGGCTTTGGGGGAGTTAGGAAAATAGTGAGGAAGTGCTGAATGTGCTGAAGACAGGGCGGGCACCTAAACCTTGTTAAGAGAGAAAAGGTCTCTCAGGGAGATAAGGAGGGAAATACCTCCTTTCTTCTCTTTTCTTGGTAGTGGCAGCAGTGCCAGGTCATCTGCCTACAAGTTTTTCCAGGGGGTTAATTGCCACTCTTGAGATTTGTGTGCATGGTCTGATTGGGGTCTGCTTTGACATCCTGCTCCTAGACTGTGTTCCCTGTTCCATGCTCTGTGTTAAGATCATAAATAACTTAGAATAATAAAAGTAAGAGGTAAATCAGTCTAATTAAGGTAGTTAGCTGGAGAAATAGTTTTGTTAGAAAATGTAAACCAGGCTTGGTGCCTGTGGCTCAAGTGGCTAAGGTGCCAGCCACATACACCTAAGATGGCGGGTTCGAATCCAGCCCGGGCCGCCAAACAACAATAACGGCTGCAACCAAAAAATAGCCGGGCGTTGTGGTGGACGCCTGTGGTCCCAGCTACTTGGGAGGTGGAGGCAAAAGACTCGCTTGAGCCCAGGAGTTGGAGTTGCTGTGAGCTGTGATGCCACAGCACTCTACCCAGGGGGATAGCTTGAGACTCTGTATCACAAAAAAAAAAAAGAAAGAAAGAAAAGAAAATGTAAACCCAGCAAGAACCATGACAAAGAGTTAAGCCTTCCCCCATTACCTTGATTATTAAAACAGTGATGTGGGGGGAAAAAAACAGAACTTGCTGGGAGTTAAGTGCTTTTCACCTGTCCTCATGTTTGGAGGTGGAAAGTCCCCCAGCCCAGCTTTTTAAAAAAATTTCTTCTTGTGTCTTTGACTATTTTTCCCTCATCCTCTCATCACCACCTGTCACTGGGAAAAAACCCACAGTGTAGATTGGGGCTGGTCCCTGACATGTATGTGCATGTTCCTTGGGGTTATTGAGTTGCTTGGATTTTGTGTTTATAGTTTCTTCAAATTTAGAAATATTTTATTCATTATATCTAATTACATGGAATCTCTTTATATTATCCCATAAGCCACTGAGGCTTATTAATTTTTTCCATTTTTTTCCCTGTACTTCAGTTTGGACCATTTCTATTACTATACTTTCTTTTTTTTTTCTTTTTTTTTTTTGAGACAGAGTCTCACTCTGTCAGCCTCAGTAGAGTGCCATGGTGTCACAGCTCACAGCAACCTCCAGCTCTTGAGGCTTATGCCATTCTTTTCCCTCAGCCTCCCAAGTAGCTGGGACTACAGGTGCCCACCACTACACCCAGCAATTTTTTGGTTGTAGTTGTCATTGTTGTTTGGTGGGCCCAGACTGGATTCGAACCTGCCAGCTCTGGTGTATGTGGCTGGCACCCTAGCCACTTTGAGCTACAGGTGCTGAGCCATCTATTGCTATATTTTCATGTTCACTATTGTTTTCTTCTGAGGTATCTAAATCTTTGAAATCTATCCAATGAAGCTTTTATTTCTAATATTGCATATTTCAGGTCTAGAGGCTCCATTTGGTTCTCTGTTTTATCTTACTCTCCTTATTAGTTTCATGTTCTTATCTAGATCCTTAATCCTATTAATAATAGCTTCCTTAAAAGCTAATTCTATCACCTCTGTCATATCTGAGTTTCCTTCTGTTAACTTATTATTTTCCTAGTTGTGTTCATATTTTCATGTTTCTTCATTGTCTAATAACTTCTTGGGGGGGGACAGAGTCTCACGCTATCACCTGGGCTATCACCTAGAGTGTCATGGTCTTAGCCTAGTTCAAATTCCTGGGCTCCTGAGCAATCCTCCTGTCTTGGCCTAGCAAGTAGCTGGGACTTTTGGAACACATCACCATGTATGGTTTTTTTTTTTCTATTTATAGTAGAGATGGGGTCTTGCTTTTGCTCAGGTGGTCTCAACTCCTGATCTCAAGCGATCTCCCCTCCTCAGCCTCCCAGAGATTACAGGCATGAGCCATCATGCCTGGCCCCTATCTAGTAATTTTTAATGGATGCTGGACACTGTGAATATTATGTTGGTGAGTTTTTAGTTTTTAGTTTTTCTTCCTTTAAAAAATATTTGGCTTTGGGGCAGTGCCTGTGGCTCAAAGGAGTAGGGCACCAAATCCCATATGCCAGAGGTGGTGGGTTCAAACCCAGCCCTGGCCAAAAACTGCAAAAAAAAAAAAAGTTCAGCTTTCTTCCCTCAGACGGTTAATTTATCCAGTGATCAATGTAATACCTTTGAAGTTTAGGTTAAATATTTGTTAGGTTGCTCCTAGGGTAGGGTGACCAGATTTTAACATTGGTAAAGCAGGACAACATGTCTGGGTTGCGGGGTGGGGGCAGGGCGGGGGCAGGAGAGGGCCTGACAACAATGCAAACTTTGATAAGCAGTTCTCAGATAATTCTCAACAATTATTTGTTATTATTACAGTTTAACATTATAAAATTAACAAAAATAATATAAAACTCATATCCTGGCAAAATAGCCACATGGCAGCCAAAAACCGTATATTCCCTTCCTGTTCTCCTGCCTGTTGGTGCATTCTTTCCAAAAATTGGGACTTTTTAAAAACACTGCAGGACGTGGGACAAATTATTAAAAAGCTGGACTGTCCCGCCAAAAGCAAGACATCTGGTCACGCTATCCTAGGGTTGCTTTTACATTAGCACTAGATGGGCCCTACCCCTAAGGCATAGACATCGTGGCGTCTCTATTGAATGCCTCGGAATCCTTCTTGGATTCAACAAGGTCTTTCTACTTTGGCTGGTTAGAACTCAAATGTCTCTCAGCCTTGTGACAGATCTGACAGTTATTCAGTTTTTAGCTCCATTGCAGCTTTCCTTTGCCTGGACTCAAGAGTTTCACGCTTGGTTTGGTATTCATCAGGAGTCTAGAGAAGACCCAAATGGAGAGTTCTAGAGTCCTTTCTCTGCATGGGTCCCTCTCACCTGATATTCTGCTTCTCAAATCCCAGATGCCTTGGGTTCCCCTCCCTTCCATCTCCCCTTGACTCAGCAAAATCCTCAGTCTCTGCTTTGGGTCCTTTTCCTTCATCACAGTTGACAAAGTGCCTCCAGGTAGGAAGCCAAGTCATCATAAAGTTCACCTGATTTGCTTTTCTCCTTGTAGGATCCCTACTTTTCTCTAGCTGTTGTCCAGTATCAGAAATTTTTTTTCATTTAGCTTCTTCAGTTTTCATCGTAGATAGAAACAAAAACCTCAACTTTTTATTTAGTTTCTCTAAGGACCTTGAACATATTAGTTCTCTGTCTTTGCCTTTCCGTTATTGCTATTGACAAGTTTGACAAGTTTGAAACTTTATTTCATTCATAAATGTTCAGAAGACACCGCTAAATATGTAATCCACCATTATTTTGCCAATAAGAAATATTAGTTAAAATTGTAAGACTTGGGTGGCTCCTGTGGCTCAGTGAGTAGGGCGCTGGCCCCATATACCAAGG
>NW_003852566.1:3163816-3177144 GCF_000181295.1 Otolemur garnettii
CGTCATTGTTGTTTGGCGGGTCCGGGCTGGGGATTCGAACCCGCCACCTTAGGTGTACATGGCTGGCGCCTTAGCCGGTTGAGCTATAGGCGCCGAGCCTTCTTTAAACATTTTATGTTTATACATGCTTATTTTTGCTCTCTGAATTATGTGTCTGCTATCCTAAATACTGAGGAGCTTAATCTATTGTGTGACATTCTACCAAATCTTGCTTACCTTGAGTTATTTTTTCTTGTTATTAGATAATTTTTATTATGAGTTCAGACGGTCTATATACGGTGATGGACCCGGATTGAGGATGCTTTTCTCCAGACCGCATTGCTATTTGCTTTTTCTGGCCTTCAGGGGCACTGCCAGCCTGTAACTATAGTATTTTAATTTGGTTACATAGGTGAGGGTTTTGACGTTGGAGGAGGTATAAATTTGAACCTTGAACATAGAGCAAAGCAGTCCTCTAGCTACAAATTTTCAGGAAATCCCATTTTTGTCCCTTTTTAATGCGTTTCCTTCCATAGGCAGCAGAGACAGATTTGTTCGTTGGTACTCTTTATCAACACTAGTCCCCGCAACTTCAAGCTCTTGTAGGTGGTTAGACACCATGGAACTAGGATTTCCATGTTCATAGCCACTTTGGTTTGAGTTGACTATTCCTCTTTTTTGTGGGGAGGCATGGTCTTTGGGGTATTTTTCCAGAATTTCCTATGAATTTAGTAGAGCATTTTAAGTTTATTATAAATCATTTATCATTTCCACATTTAATCTGAGAGGATGTTTCAGTTGAACATTTCCAGATGAGCATACTGTTGGGATCCCAGAGAATTCTTGCAAGATCTTTTTAAATTTCGGAATATTAGGGAGGGACAAATGTTTTGGTTACCTGAATTGCTTTTGTACAGCGTGAATCAAAGTTATAAGTGTGCCCCTCAATGGGATAGCGTTCATTCTACTCATTAGGTATGAATTTACACCTCCCTTCCCACCCCTTCCCACCTGTTTGCTTTCTGTTAAGTTTTACTACCAATTATGCCCATGGTGTTGATCAATTAGTTCCAATTTAATAGTGAGTATATGCAGTGTTGGTTTTTCTATTCTTGTGAAACTTCACTTAGAAGAATGGTCTCTATCCAGATTGTTACAAAGGGTATTAATTCACCATCTTTTTTTATGGCTGAATAGTAACCATGATATACATATACCACATTTTATCAATCCATTCTACTATTGAGGAGCACTTGGATTGTTTCCACATCTCTGCAATTGTAAATTCTGCTTCAATAAACATTCATGTGCACATGTCTTTTTTTTTTTTTTTTGAGACAAAGTCTCCCTCTGTCTCCCTCTGTAGAGTACCATGATTCATAGCTCATAGCAACCTAAACTCTTGGGCTCAAGTGATTCTCTTGTCTCAGCTCCTGAGTAACTGGGACTATAGGAACCCACCACAAAGCTTGGCTGTGTTTTAGAGATAGTGTCTCTCACTTGCTCAGGCTGTCTTGAACCTGTGAGCTCAGGCAGTCCACCCACCTCAGCCTCCCAGAGTGGTGAGCCACCATGCCCCGCCTACCACATGTCTTTTAGATGATTTTTTTGCTTTGGGGTAATCCCCCAAGTAGTGGGATTGCTGGATTGAATGGGAAGTCTACTTGTAGTTCTTTGGGGTGTCTCCATATAAGGTTGTACTAGTTGCAGTCCCACCCACAATATGCAAGTGCTCCTTTCCCTCTGCGTTCCCACCAGCATCTGTTGTTCTGGGGGCTTTGTGAAGACAGATTCTCACTGGAGTTAGGTGATAGCTCATTCTGGTTTTGATTTGCATTTCCCTGATGATTAGAGAGGTTGAGCATTTTTTCATATGTTTATTAGGCACTAGTCTATCTTCTTTTAAAAAGCTTCTGTTCATTTCTTTTGCCCACTTTTTGATGGGGTGGTTTGAGATTTTCTTGCTGATTTGCTTGAGTTCTTTATAGATTCTAGTTATACCCTTTACTGGATGTCTACCATGCAAATATTTTCTCCCATTTTGTAGGTTCTCTATTCACTCTAGTGATTGCTTCCCTGACTGTACAGAAGCTTTTTAATTTAATCAGGTCCCATTTTTAATTTCTGCTATTGCTGTGATTGCCTTTTGGGCCTTCTTCGTTGCCTCCACTGATGTTTATAAGATGTTTTCCAAAATTTTCTTCTACAATTCTTATATCAGTAGTTTCATGCCTTAGGCTCAAGTCTGTTATTCATCATGAAATTAATTTTTGTGAGTGGTGAAAGGTAGATACTATTTCAATCTTCCACATGTGGTATTTTCCTAGTACCATTTGTTTAACAGGGGTTCTTTTCCCCAGTGTATGTTATTGTCTGCTTTGTCAAAGATCAGATAAAAGTTTTATTTTTTTGAGACAGGGTCTTACTTTGTTGCCTGGGTTACAGTACAGTGGCATCATCACTGTAGTCTCAAACTCTTGAGCTCAGGTGAGTTGCCTGCCTCAGCCTCCTGAGTAGGGGGGACTACAGGTATGTACCACCATACCAGACTGATTTTTCTTATTTTTTGTAGAAATAGGGTCTCACTATGTTGTCCAGGCTTGTCATTAACTCCCAGCCTCAAATGATCCTCCCACCTTGACTTCCCAAATAACTGTGATTAATTACAGGCATGAGCCACAATGCTCAGCTTTCTTGCAAGAATTTTTAGTGTTTACCTTATTACATTTAGAATTTATTTTATGTTTGAAATTATATTGAAGTCCATATTTTCCCTTTTCAGATGCCTAGCCAGTTACCAGCAGTACTTATTATTAATTTATTCTTTTTTGCTGGATTCAACTATTGTATTTGTCATTAACTTAATACATGCTCTGTGTAGGGGAACCTGAGCCCTGATCTTTAGCATAAGACTTGCTTCTTGCTTGAGAGACCTAGAGAATCACGAGAATAGCATGTGAATTGTGTATGTGCAAGAGATCAGAAAACTGGCCTCCAAGGGAGGATGTATATGTGAGGCAGGCATTATCAGGCCTAATGGTTATGCTAGAAGCAGAGGTCTTGATGAAGGTCTGACATTTTGCAAAATCTTATTGGAGACATTCTGTCTGGCACTTTCCAGGTTCCCCCTTTTTAGTGGTGATGTCTGACAAGTAACTTTTAACTACCATTTCCTGCTTTATAATAATAAATATGACCAAGGTTCGCTCAGGAGGGATCCTCCCAGAGTTCTGCAGTCCCCAGCATGGACTTTGTATCAAGCCTCTTCATTCCTCACGCCAAGACCGGCCCCTTCAGCTTTGGATTTAACTCTGGTTCTGTCTTCTGTTCCACTCAGCTATTTGTCCACTCCTATATCAATACTATACTGATTGGATTCCAATGGCTTTTTTTATGCTCTAATGTATGAAGACTTGAGTCTCACTTGAATGTTCTTATATTTTGTAATTTTCTTGGCTTTTCTCAAGGCTCTATTTTTAGGGATTTTTTAAAACTTATTTTTGTAAGGAGGCAGATTTCAGCATGTATTTACTGCATATCAGCTGGGCAAGCCACTTACCCTCTCCCAGACCGGTTTCTTCTGCAGAAAAAGGGTGCCCCAGACCTCTGGGCCCCTTTCCTGCCTGGAGTCCTAGTTCAGGTTAGCTCAGCCATGGGGCTTCCCCTTGAGCACCCATGATGACAGCAGCTGTTTATGTCCTTATTGGGGCAGTAATACACATCAGGTGTGGTGCCTGACCAGCTACAAAATTTACCCCTCACACCTTCTCTTTAATCTTCAAGCATCTCTGTGAGGCAGATGCTATTATATTATTACGGTCTCCATATTATAGAGAAAGAAACTGAGGAGTAGAGGGCTTTAGAGACTTATTTGCTGAAGATGTTGGCTGATTAACAAAGGAAACAAAGGAATGCAGTGGTGAGTTTGGGGGGCATCTGAAAAGCCCAAATTATGTTATTACATTATTAGTGCCCATTGTTCTTGACACATACAGAACATCTCAGTAATAATAGCTAAAACATTGTTGAGTGCTTTCTATGTACTTAAGGAATATTAACTCAGTCTCACAACCCTATAATCTAATAGACACTATCATTATCTCCAATTAACAGGCCATGAGATTGAGACCCAGATACAGCAATGAACTGCCCAAGGTCACCCAGCAGAGGTGGACTGATGAGCCCAGGCTGTCTAGCTCCAGGGACTGTGCCCTTATATAGGCAACCTCAAAAATTACTACCCACAGAGATCTGTGAACCCCACGATTGCCCTCATGTCACCTGCCACATGCCAGAAGGGAATGTTCTCATGTGGAAGCCTGGAAGTGTTGCCATTGGAAACAGAGGGCAGAGCTCATGACTATCTATGAATGTTTAAAGCTATTGTACAGGTGTATTTTGAATGTTTTCAGGTAAAGGAGGCACACCAAAGTGTTAACAGGTGGTTGGCTCTGAAAAGGATTCACAGAGAGGGGCCCCTCTGAACTTTCCAGTTTCCCCACAGTGATCATGTATTACTGTGTGATTTGAAAATATTAAAAGACGTGTAAATAATTTAAAAGACAAGCCTTGGCCGCTAGGCCCTTCCTTCCCACTGGGAGCACTTACGTAACCGCGGGTTGAGCCTAAGCTCCCAGCTCAGCCGGAAGGCAGGCGAGGGGCGGGACTTCTCGGGTCTTCGCCCCGCCCTGCTCGCAAAGCCGGTAGCCCGGCTTCACAGCCTCTCGCACCCCTGCCCGGAGCCCGCGACCCGGTCTGAAGCGGCGGGAACCCGCTCCCAGGGACCGTGGCAGCGCCGAGAGCCACCGGCCGCGGGCGATCTGCCGCAATGCAGCGGCTGGCCTGCGGATCGGTGGCTGCACTTGTGCCCCTCCCAACCCTCTGTTGCGCGCGTCCTGCTCCCCGGGGTGGAAGGGTCTGGGCGCCCTGTGCAACCTGCGGGCCCCGGCACGTGACTCGGGCCTGCGCCTGTAACCCGGTGCTCTCCCAGCGCGTCCCTCCTCGTCACTGCGACCTCCTCCCGGTCCCCCGCCCGCTGTTCCAGCGCCGTCCGCGGCTGCCGGTGCTGAAGGGGGGCCTGTAAATCCAGACCCTCTGTGGGCGGGTCGCCCGCGGCTGCTTGGGAAGGACAGGGACCCGCGATCTCTGCTATGATTGTTTTAAGAGCACTTGACTGGGGCACTCTCCCGCCGGGTCGGCGCACCTGTCCGCGTGAAACGCCCACAGCAACCAGTCCCATCTCCCAGACGAGAAACTGAAGGGGTTCAGTGACTTGACTGGGCCCTACTGGTCATAAACAGGATTCAAACCTAGGTTGGTGGGTATCAAATCTTCAGCACCATTCACACGGTGAGGTTGAGGCTGAAAAGGTTCAGGTTGCTATGTAGAACTTTCTCTTGTGCAGAATCATTTGCTTTTGGCTAATATGTTTTTGTCACTGGGAGCAAGTGACACGGCTCAAAGTTTAACTCAAAAGCAGTTTTCTCTTTGAAATAACCTAGGTGACCTGGAAAAATAAGCTCGGACCCACTCAGATGCAATTAAATGGTGATTTATTCTCACTTGCGCAGGGGCCGGTGTTCTGAGACAAGAGGTTCTGAAGTGCAGGGTTTTTTGCCTTTTATACCTTTTTTCTCTGGGTAGCTTAAGCGAGGGGGTGGGGCACGAGGACCGTTGCCATTGGCAGGGTTACAGCTTGGTTATCAATGGATACGTCTCATATCATAATGGTTATGATTATATAACAATAATTGATCAATGGATACATCTTAAATAACAATGATTATGGTTATACAACAGTATTAATCAAGCCTCAGTGAGTTTTCCACCATTGTTGGTCTACTGAGCACGCCTCTGTGAGTTTTCCACCATTGTTCGTTTAGTGAGAACTTGGGGGTTTTGTGAAACTTGGGACTTTCCGTGCCTCTGTGAATTCTGGAGAGTGTGGGAACTGTGGCAGGGAGAGGTGGGAGAAAGGGAGAGGGCAAGAGGTTGCCCTTGGGGCGGAGTAATGAGAGCCCCCCCCCAACAGGAGCATGCCCGTAGGGCAGGGACATGGTGGGGCAGGAGCTCACAACACCTTGTTCCAACGTGGACTTTAAAGTTAGAACGAGGAGGAGGAGGGAGGAGAGGGCTAATGACCCAACAGTAACAGCCAACCTGAGGGCTTCACTGCACTCTGGCACCTGTCCCAGCACTTACCCCATTCATTTAATCCCTACAGCTTTTGAGGTAAGAGCTGCTATCTTTGTTGTGCAGAGGAGGACACTGAGGCACAGAGAGGGCAGGTGATGTGCTCAAGGTTCCACAGCCAGTACAGGGAGACAGTGGGACTCCAATCCAGTCTATTCCAGAATCCATGCTTTGACTACCACCCTCTACTGTGGCTTGACATTATAAAGGGCTCTTATAAACTCTCCCCTTTGGCACTGTGTCTGCAAACTTGGGTAAGGTCTAGATGAGGAATTAGGGGAGAGAGACGCTGTGGTTGTCTAATAGTCCTCCCTTAAAAAATAATAAAGTACTTATTTTGTAGTGTATTAGTCTACTCCAGCTGCCATAACAAAATGCCACCAACTGGGCGGTTTAAACAACAGAAATTTATTTTCTTTCTGTATATTTTTTAAATTTCAGATTAATGTGAGAGTAAAAATGTTTAGATTACATTGGCTTCATTTCTAAGGTAAAGTTCCAGTTGTAGATGAGCCCTTCACCCAGGAGGACCTGCTGAACACCCTCACATTGTGCGCATTAGGTGAGAGCCCGCCCATCCCTCTCCCTCCTCCCCCTCCCCCCTTTCCTCTCCCTGTCCCTGTCTACACTATTCTTGTTTTTTCTTTCGAATGTGTGTGTGTGTGTGTGTATGTGTGTGTAGTTGTTTATATATTGGTTTCATATTAGTATTGAGTACATTGAATACTTGCTCCCCATTCTTGAGATACTTTACTAAGAAGAATGTGTTTCAACTCCAAGAAATTCATTTACTTTCTCACAGTTCTGCAGGCTGGAAGTCCAAGGCCAGGTGCCAGCACAGACAGGTCCTGCTGGTGGTCTTCTTCCTTGCTTATAGGTGGCTGCCTTCTTCTGAGTCCTAATAAGGTGGAGAAAGGTTTCTCTCTCTCCCTCTTCTTAGAAGGTGACAGTCCTGTTAGCTTGTGGCCCCACTGTTAATACCTCATTTGACCCTGTCTCCAGATATAGTCATTTGGGATTAGGGCTACATTTGAATTTGGGGGGAGGATGGAGGTGTTGAGCACAACCCAGCATGGTGTTAGTGCATTTCAGAAATAAATGAACTAGAATCCTAATTTAAGTCAGGACCCCAATATCTAAAGGCAAGAGTGCAGCCTTTAACCATGTGCCATCTTTTTTTTTTTTTTACTGTAAAGTAAGTTTATTGATGGTAACGTTATTGGAATTTATTTCCAATATTTTATGTTGCAAACTTTAGGATCTTTGGGATATGCAGGATCCTTGTATGTAACTAGCATAAACCTCAATATTTGGGCTCTCTTAATCACTTTTGTGATTTCTTTCTATTTCTTCCCACAAAGACCTGTTATGTGCCTTCCAGTAAATGGAGAAACAAACTGAGACAAAGCTGCACATACTTATAATCTACACATTTCCACACAAGATGCATTTCTTAAGAGGCTCCATATAAGGATTTTCCATTGGAACAGGTGTGTAAACCATTACCAAGATGCCAACTTTTTCCTCCCTAGACCACTGCAAACAGCAACCATAGGTGCCAGGATTCCTCTTTCCTCTTCTTCCTTCCCATATACCATCTTGAAATCAACATTCTCACTTTCAGTGGAGTGCTGCATGCCCTTGACAGAGTCCTTGTCCATGTGGCAACAGCCAGGACCTAGGATTTGCTAGAGAAGTTGTTTGTAAAACCCCCAGAAGCCAGAGGCCATTTCCTAGCCATGATTATAATAATCATACCAGCTTGGGTCTGCTTCCCAAATGAATGACCTATAAGTTGCAGAAACTACTATATTTTCTCTTTGAGATTTGCTTGGCAACCTTGTAGAACCCTATTGATTGGTTTGCACTTGATCTGTTTTCCCCCTTGATAAGGACAGGGAGGGAAGATATATTGAATTCTGCCGTGTGCAGGCCCCTTTACAAACATTAGCTGCCTCCACATCTGTCACTGTCTCTTGTTTGCATTGCAGTTAGGAGCTTCAAAGTAAAGGGAGTCTTGGGGTCATTCTATATCAGAGCTAGGGTGAGCCCAGAGCTCCCATGCTTTCTGTAATACCTTGCAGTCTCCCAAGGAGATGTTCTTTGTAAAACAGAATTCTAATTGTAAAAACAAATACCAAAATTCACTGTCAAATGCAACCTGAGTATTAAAGGTCTATGCTGGTTAAGAATCCTTTGGAATAGATTTTCCCCTTGAACTTTGACCTTGGCCATTCAGTTGATTTTCTGGCTTCACTTAAAAAAATCAGTCTTTCTTTTCTTAATCATGTTCTGCCTCTGCTTTTCCTTGTTAGCTGACGTACTCAAGTGTGTAGGCAATGTTCTCTGCATAGTAACACCCTGTGCTAATGATGAGCTTGCTGTCTACATGGCTCTATTTAGGGCAGAGGCAATTTGGTGTAAATCTTGTGTGAGAAATTCAGCAAGAACAAAAAGCTTCAGAGAAAAACATCCCTGCAGCCTTCCCGAGTCCCTTTGTCTTAGTAACTATGGTTTCTGTGCACACTAAGAAAAAACTCAGGAAAGATTTTCTTGTGAATAAAGAAACTAAAACAAAAGGCCTCAGATATCCATAAAATAAGCACATTTATTTTGAATTTGGATATGGAAAAGTACAATGAGATGTATTAAAATATTCCCTCCAAGTAAGCAAGGAACTGGGCAGGAAAGGAGAAGAAGGTGGCCACTGTGTTCTGGGGCTTAATCCACATCCCCCTGGACCCCATTAGCTGAGGGGTCTTCAAGAGGTGCTGGCTGTAATGGGGGCCGTGGGTGTTCTCTGTGCTTTTGGCTCGGCACTGCTGCTCAGTGGCCATGCCACATCTTTCTGAGTGTTTTCCTATGACAAGGGATGATGATTTTTACTTCCGCTGGGGAATGTGAGACTCAGATTCAGGAATGTGTCCACGTGGGAACCACAATGAACTCAAACTACAGAAATGGTGATTGTTTACAGTATTTATTAGATGAAATAGCCCATCTAGAGGCTTGGGTGCTCTCCGGGGTGCTGAAAAGTTGTAATTGTCCATTTCCATGAATCAACATAGACTATTCGGGGAAGTGAAGGAGTGAGCGTGTCATTCTTTGAGCCCTGCTGTGTTCCTGGTGCCTGGCTCCCCTTTGCAGTATTATCTCATTGACTCGTGTGGTCACTGCCCTGGCTCTTTGCCTCAGCCTGGCTTGGGCTCTGCCCTCCTGCTTCTGATGCCAGGAGCTGCCCTGACCAGTGTGTGGCCAGACCACCTCTGTCCTTCAGCCCCAGCACATCTGGCCTGCCTGGGGCAGGGCCACCAGCCAGCCTGTTGGGCTACTGACTTGCTTTGTACTTCCTAGCCTTGGAAAGGCATAAAGGGGCATGTCTGTGAAGAAGCTTGGAAAACTGGAAGCTGAAACAATTGAAATGGGTTTTTAAGGCCATGTTTTTATTACTCTCCACACTGTTTTTGTCATATATGTATTTGGTTTAGGAAAATTTGCAACTGAGCCCTGAGTACAGGGGAATTCAGGCTGTTATTCTACAACTCTCACACTCTGAAATGAATTGTTACACTTATTTATACAAAGTCAGCCTCCCCCATTAGGCCATTAGCTACTTGAAGACAGGGTCTCTGTCCCACTCAGCCCTCTAGCCTCTGAGTTAGGGATCCAATTACAGTGAAGACTCAATCACTGTTGGAGAAACAAGAAATGAAATGATGTATGAGCCTGCAACTTGAATTTCCCGCCTGAGACTGCCTTCCACAGGAGAGAAGCCTATATATCATCATAACAGCCTCCCTTACTGAGCAAGTGTGGGTTCCTGGCTCTGTTCTAGATCTGCATGAAAATTAACATGTTCGATCCTCATTGCAACCCACAAGGTGGGGACTCTGATCCTCATTTTACAAGTGGGGAAAGTGAGGCACTTGTAGCTCACCAAAGGCCACATAGCAAGTAAGTGGCAGAGCTGAGATGGGAACCCAGGTGGAATATCAATCAAACTCAGATGTCAATCCTCCACCCACTAGCCCCCTGTGCTGAGGCTTGGTCCTGTCCCTTGAGAATCTATGGACTGAAATCTTGGGTTGCTTCCTGGACTGGGCCTATAACTGTCATGTAACTTGAAAGGGAGGGAGGGTCCTGGCTTCTGCACCTGTTGGGTAATGCTGGGCACTTATTATATCTTTTTGTGCCTTAGTTCCCCCATCTTCAGGGGAATGACCATTCCTTCTCTGCAGAGATGCCAGGAGGTTAGAGGCCATCTGTGTGAGGTGCAGAAAGGACCCTGCTGTGTCCTGTCTTGTAGTTACGTCCTGTGATTTGAATATGGTCAGTCATTATTGACAATATTGAAGTTTTCCTATGTGACATTTCTGTTGCAGAAAAAGAAAGGGGGCTGGCCTAAAGACAAGAAAAGGAAACACCCAAAGGATCTTTCTGTTCCCCATGCTCCTATGACAGGGTAAGATATGGGAAGGTTACTCTGGCCAGATGTTAAGATCATGCTCAAGGCTCAATATGTGACCTATGCCATGTGCCTGGGATGGCCACGACCCCATCTCAGTCTTTATCTGGTTTTTTAGGGTCCTTGATCCTTAGGGGGCCTTAACCACAGAGAGTGTGAGGTGGGCTATTTTGTTCTATAAGCTGTAATAAGGTTCTGATTCTTATAAGGAGAGGAAAGAATAACCAAGATTTGGTTAAGCCCAGGAGCAGGGGCTGGGTTTGGGATCAGTAGGTCTGCTTACCATTCCAGGCTTGAGAACACGGGTGCTCTGTGGCCTCAGGTGAGCTGGGTAACCTCCACTGAGGCTCAAGCTCCCCTTCCCAGCACCTGTGACCTCGTCACTTTCCCTGCCTCTTGTGCTGGAGAGGAGCCACTGCCCATTGCACTGAGGTCTGCCCTGCCCTGTGGAAGCTTGTACATTTTTTCCTTTATCCTCAGGGATCACACAACTCTGAAGTTAAGGGTCTTTTTTTTTAGTATTCCTATAACTCATGAGGATGGCCCTTTTGGCCTGAGGATTGGTTTTGCCACAGCCTTTCTCCATCTCCCTGTAAACACCCACAGGAGGGTGGGAGGGCCTGTCTGTACCCGGAGTGTTAGGCTACACACAACCCTGTGAGCAGCGGCCTCAGGTCCATACTGAAGCCGAGATGAGTTAAGTGATGTGTCCCCTGCTAAATGTGGCCACCCAGTCTTTGTATACCTCCTGCCCTCTGGGTGACCCTCTTGTGGTTTAGACTTTCATCAGACTCTGGATAAACCAGCCATTTAAGTATTTCCCCTCTTAAGTTTCCACCTCTGTTTCCCTGGTTAGATTGAAACTGAAAGTGGAAGTAAAGCAGCTGCCAGGCCTGCGACTTCCTTCCAGCTGTTGCTCCCAGCTGTTGTGATGCTCCTCTCTTGGCACAGGTATGGAACATTCCTAAACGAGTGGAGAAGCCAGCTGAGGGCCTAACACCCTGATCTGCCTTCTATGGAAATAACAAAGATGCTGGCTGCACACTGGGCTCGGCTGTCTCCAGAGAAAAAGCAAGTAAGTCCTTTCTGTGCAGGAGTCGGAGACGTTCCTCTCTGAGAAGTGACCCCAGGAACCCACAGCCATGATGACAGCCTGTTCCCTCTTTTCCACCTTTTCACACTGGAGCCTGGAGGAACTTTCTGGAATGCAGACATGGGGTACCACTCACTCCATCTCTTAAAAGTACTTACTGGCTCGCCATTGTTTTGGAAGCATCTCCTAAACTAGCATCTCCTGAATGGCTAATCCATAGAACATGGGTGAGTCAATAAGTTTAGGAAATTCTGGAACAAATCAAAGTACATAGATTTTTCCATCTTCAGTACATTTTTGGCTGATTTAATATAGTTTTGTTTATTTGCTGAGCACTTATAGTCCCTAGCACTGAACTAGTGATGGGGTAAGGCCAAGAGCAAGACAGGTGGAGCAGAGCACATTAAGGGGGCACTGGGGTCTCCAAGTATGAGTGCTAGTGGGTGTTTCTCTGATTCTACTAAGGAAACCCCCCCCCCTTTTCACAGAGCACCTATTAGCATTCTACAAAAGCATGTTCCAGGGGCACAGAGGAGGACACCAGCTTATGGAACACAGTCAAAGCCCTTTTGGGATGAAACACATGTCACCATGCAATGTCACTTCTGCTACTTACGCCCTCCGCCATTGTACCTTCCAGCCACACCAGACAAACATGTCATTTTCTGATCAAGCCATGTCTGCTTCAGTGTCACTACCTACAGGAAGCCCTCCCATTCTAAGGGTGTCATTCTGAGTATGTGTGATCCCAGAGCCCATACTTTTTCCAGAACAGTTATTCTGCCTCCAGAGTGTCATTTCTCTGGGTCACATACAAAGACCCTGACCTGAATGTCTTTAAAGCTCTGCAATGTCAACTTGTTTTGGTCATAGAAAACTCTTGGTTCAAAGTAACTATTACAGAGAAGTCCTATCTGGGGTTCAATTAATAACACTCCTCCCCACCTATGTTTGTAGCCAATTGGGAGCTATCCAGTTGCCAGTCAGAGATTAAATGCCAGCTTTAGTCATGAAAAGCAAAGTGGGAGATGTCTTAGGATCACAGGCGCCAGCTTCTCACAGAGCTGGACAACTCTTGGCCATCCCAGTCAGAGTAGGCCCCTGACCGTGTGGCCAAGAGCAGACCAGAGCTCCCTGCAAGCCAGCAGATAGCAGGGAGGGGGGACCTTGCCACTCAGAGGAGCCTCTTCTCTCCCTCCATACAGGAGAGGCCAGGAAGGTTAAGCTGATAGAGCTTCCTCCATACAGAATGAAACATCTGGAATAGGGGAGAAGTCCTCCCCATATACACACAGACACGCACATGCATACATACAAGCTCACATGTAAAACAGATCAAACAGGCTGGATGCAACGGCTCACACCTGTAATCACAGCACTTTGGAAGGCCAAGGCAGGAACATCACTTAAGACCAGGAGTTCAAGACCAGTCTGCTCAACATAGTGAGACTCTCAGCTCTACAAAAAGTAAGAAAAATTAGCTGGGTGTGGTGGTGCATACCTGTAGTACTAGTCACTCAGGATGCAGAGAGAGGAGGATCATTTGAGCTCAGGAGTATGAGGCTGCAATGAGCTATGATCACAGCACTGCATTCCAGC
>NW_003852566.1:3177241-3186738 GCF_000181295.1 Otolemur garnettii
CCTGCCACAATGCCTTAAGCCTCTACCATTATTCCAGTCTGACTGGAAGAGACAAAATTACAATTGGCATTGCAAAGAAATGTGGTAATTGTGAGACACAGGGCAGCTTTTATGGAGTGAGAGGCAGAACCTCTAATCCAAAGTTTTAGGGAGTCTCTGAATTATTATTACAATTTCAGAAATCTTTCACCCTCTTCCTGCCCCAATGCCACACTGGGGGTTGCCCAAAACCCAGGTTTAAAAGCTCTGCCTTACATCCTTATCAGTGGTGTCCCAGGTCAGATGCAAGTCCTTGAGGGATGGGGCCAAGGTCAGGTGCAGAGAGGGTCTGGAAGCCTGATACTGTCTGAAGACTGTCAACACCACAGGTTACCAGGGGCAGCCCAACACATCAATGCTTTAAAAAAAATTTACTTGAAAATATGATTATTTATGTCAAATGACCAGGTTCACCAAGTAAGTAATTGCTGTGAATATTAATTGCCTGACAATTATCCTTAGGGAACACTTTCCTCTCCACCCCTGCTTATCCCTGGGTTTACCATCAGCCATCCATGAGCATCCAAACCCAGCCCTGCGCCAGCCTCTGCAGCTAGTGATGAGCCCAGGTCCCCACTCTCAAGGAGCTCAAAGTCTGGTGGGGACTCAGAGTCCAGGGTGAGGGTGCCTGGGGCAAGGGTGTGCAGCACAGGCTGGGGGACTCCAGGAAACCTAACCCAGACAGGGCCTGACCCTGCCTGGGCACATCAGAGGATGCTGGGAGGGAGGAGGAAACTCTTCTGTGATAGGTCTTCAAGGGTGAACAGGATTTGGCCAGGGGAGAGGTGAGACAGGCATTACTGGTGGAGAGAGAGAGCAGCAGATGGGGCAACTTGGGGAGCATCCCAAGACCTGGTCTGGACCTGATTCATCTCTCTACCACGAATGCTCATCCCAGGACCCTGCATGGGATAAAGTGCTGATGTTTGCATGAGTGATAATCGAATAGAAGTGTAACATACCCCATGTGGGAGCTGACAGGGCTGCTTTCTCTGCAGTCATCAGCCTACAACCAGAACTGGGAAAGCCCCGGGGAAGGCGGAGTCCAGATGACTGAGAAGAAAACCTGCAATGTCTGTGCCATTCGAACAAGGCATGAACTTCTTTTAGGTAGTAAGGTCCCCATTCACAGAGGTGCCAAGCAGAAGCTGAGTGGTAGCTTATTGGTACCATCCTAAAGAGCCTCAGAAAGGTTGGACAAGAAGACAACCGGCACCCCCAGGTCCCCTGCCCCAGATCTGGAGCGTCTCAGTGGCTGTGCTCCTTCCAGAGGTATGTGTGCACGTCAGAAGAGGACAGGCAGTGCTAGGCCGTGAGCTGCAGGCCTACCAGAGCTCCGAGGCTTCCGAGCCTTCCTGCGCAGGTGCGCGGCCCACAGGGTGCTGTGTGGAGAGTGGGCGGTGCCTCCCCCGGCCTGGGGGTGCACCAGCTGCGGAGGGCACCTGAGAAGGCCTCGGTGTCAGCCCGCCTCTGTCACAGAAGGCACACTGCCTTCAGTTGAAAACTACGTCCTCCCTGTCCAAAGCAGCGACGATGGTCTTCCTTTCGGGCCAGAATGAAAGCCCATCTTGACCTGGATTAGGTATAAGCAGCACCTCACTCCGGGCAGTGTGGGGGCCAGTAGTTACTTAGTACTTACACAGGAGAAGGGACCTGCGGTTCTGGACACTCTGCTGCCCAAGCACCACCTGATCACTCCGCAGTTTATGTTACAGCAGGTTGGGGGTGTGGGGGTGTGGGGGTGGGGTGGGGGGCTCGGGCCACGGCTGCTGCTGGTCTGGGGCCCACACTCTGATCTGCCCAGGTTCCTGCAGACCCCACCAGCAGCCGGCATTCCAGCCTCACTGCAGGAAGGCTTTTCGCAGCCTGCTATGCGCCAGGGGTGCCTGCAGAGTCAACTAGCCCAGCATGGGCAAACCAAGGCAGGTGGGACTTGCGGGACACATCCCAGGCGCATTCCAGCCACCAGTGGGACTGAGCCCCTTTGCCTGTAATGGTCCCTGCCCCAAACCGGCCTGGTTTCCCACCCCTATAGGTGCTTCCTGGGATCAATACCCAAATAGACCACTGACGCCAAAATCCTCATCTCAGAGTCTGGCTCTGTTCCCAGAGCCTAAGGCAGCAAAGGGAACCCCACTTACTGAATGTTCGTTTACTGTCCCTTCACCACCGAAGGCACCCTGATCCATTTCTCCCTTTCCTTCTTTGTGGACCCTTAGTGATGTCAGCGCCCACCAGCAGCACATTTACATTCAGACTGAACGTAAACCGCCAGCTGCTCATGGCACCCATCTCCTCTGAGGGGCACGTGCCCATGGGGCAGCGCTGAGGGTTCTTTGTCCATGGAAGTCAGGAGCTAGTCTCTGGTGCCGCAGTTGACCGCTCCTGGGCAAGGAGGTGGGTTCTCAGTGGTCCCAGGTTCACCCTGAGTGTTCCTGCCCTGCTCTCTCCATGGTTGGGACTGACTGGTATCCCCAGACACTCCAGCAGAACCTGCCTGTCCCCCTCGTTGCTGCCTCTCTGCAGAGCCCCAGAGAAGGATTTTGCCATACTGGGGACTCCAGGACCAGTAGCGTGTGTCCTGAGTCCCTGCCTGGGTCTGGCTGAGAGAGCTACCCTTTAGGGGTCAGGGCATGGGCTCATGAGTCCCAAGTTTGAGCACCATCTCTGCTACTTACTAGTTCTGTGGACTTGCACCAGTCACTAAATACTCTGCCTAAGTTTCCTCTTCTGAAAAATGGAGCTGTAATAGTACCTTCTCCTCAAGGCTCAGGGCAGATTAGTGAGTTAAACCATGGAAAGGTTCCTAGCATGCCCTGAGTGCTTAGTAAGTGTTCACACTTGGCTGCCCTCCCTTTGCTCTGGGGCCCAGGCCCCCAATCTAGCTTCTTCCAAAGCAGGGGTCAGCAAACTCTTTTTGTGAAGGGAAAGATAGTAAATATGTTAGACTTTGTCAGCCATGGGGTCTCTGTTGCAACCATTCAACTCTATGTTTATAGTAGGAAAGCAGCTAGAAGCCATAGACAATATGTAAGCAAAGGGGTGTGGCCGAGTGCTAATAAAACTTTATTGACAAAAACACAAAGGGCTGAGTGGGTCCCTTGGCTGGTGCACTCTGGCCCATGGTATTTACTGGGTTTCCACTTAACATTTGTTTTCAGATAAAACAGTGCTTGCAGATAAAAGTAATCAATTGGAAATCCTTTTGTCTGGCATACATGTATAAGACAAACCTTTTTTCTGCAGATACACTTAGCCCTCCAAGCATGGTGAGGCCTCTGGTGGTGGCACAGGAGCTGCAAGCCATCTAGTCCTCATTATGAATGTTACCTCTGCTGAGGGTCCCCTGAGAGCAGCTGTCCTTCCTAGAAGATGCCATTTGTCCATGCTTAGCAGAGGATACCTCGTCTTCCCTAATCTTTCGCTCATGCTGTGGCTTCTCATTTTTGTGACTATAAATTATCATCATGCATAAACCTGGTGCGTTACAAGGAAAGGCCACTCCAACACTTCTTGTTTTTTAAACAAACAAAATATGTCACTGCCTTCTTTAAAACAAAGTAATTTTTTAAGTTTGCTATATAAAAACATAAAAATAATTAATGTACCTTTTAAAGATATCACCTGGTACCTGCTATGATGAAAAATGAACTGTCTTCATTTTTTCTTGTTTCTTTCTAATCTTCATGCTATACCTGGCCAGGTGCTTATAAATTGACATCAGGGGTACTTGGTATTTCCTCTTGGCTTGGGGAATTTTTAGGCCTCAGTTGAAATTGAACAGCTCAAGTCAAGTTGTTGAGCCTCTAGCAGAGAGATGATGCTTGCAGTCAAAGAAAGCCCCTCTTGCCCTCTAATCAATGCCCCCCAAATAAGGCTGAGCCCTTTTCTGAGACAAATTATTTTTCAACTGATAAAATTTGTTTCTTCATCTGGAACAGGGACCCCAGGAAATGAATTTGAGAGTGAGGACCTTGACTTCTCAGCAATTGATGTAAATGTTTGGGGAGGAAAAAAAGTCACCCTCATTTGGTAGACTGAAAAATGGTCTCTCCACAAAAGACATCCACATCCATTACCTGGAGCCTGCAAATGTTACCTTAGGTGGCAAAAACTGGGGGGATGTGTCTCTGAGGATGTCATTAAGTTAAGGACCTTGAGATGGGTGACTCAAGTAGTCACAGATGTCCTTACAAAAGGGAGGCAGAGGGAGCTTTAACCCAGAAGCCCCTGTGACCACAGAGGCACATTGGGTGATGCAGCCACCAGGGGCAAAGGATCCGTCCTCTCCTAGAGCCTCCAGAGGGGTGTGGCTCTGCTGACACCTTGATTTGGGCCCAGTCAGGCTGATTTTGGACTGCTGGCCTCCAAAAATGTGAGAGAATACATTTCGGTTCTCTTAAGCTACCAAGTTGGTAGTAACTGGTGACAGCAGCACTAGGAAACAAATACATTTGGGCACAGGATGGCGTGTTGCTAGAGTGTGGCCCACACCTCCATCCATCCCTGTGGTCATTCCTTCGACAAGTCTTTATGGACCCCAGCCCTGTGGGGGCACAAGACTGAGCATTATGGATACACAGGTGGGTACAGCAAGGTCCCAGGCCTCCTGGGCAGGAGGAACAGGTGAGTGTGTGACATATCACAGCAGGGACCTGCTGCAACTGAGGCAGGTCCGCGGGGAACAGGAGCCTGAGGCTGCCTGGGTGAGACCAAGAAGAGTAAACGGGATTCCCCGAGGAAGCCCAGGACAGGATAGAGGCAGGGGGTGGGATGCTCAGAGAGTATTCTAGGCAGAAGACACAGGGTGTGCAAAGGCCCTGTGACGGGCAGCAGCATGGTGTGTTTGGGGAACCTATAAGCAGTTCAGAATACCTGGATCAGACACTCTGTCTGATGTGTGGAGACAAGAACAGGGCAGGGTGAGGACAGGCATCCTTGGATACTGGTGCAACCTGGGAAACTTGCGTTTCCCCTTTGAGTTTTAATTGGCAGTGAAATATATATTAGCAAATGAAACCATGACAGGAGGATCACTTGAGGCTAGAGGTTTGAGACCAGCCTGGTCAACATAGCAAGAACTTCTCTTTGCAAAAAACTTAGCCAGCTGTGGTGGTACATGCCGGTTTCCTAGCTACTCAGGAGGCTGAGGCAGGAGGATCACTTGAGCCCAGGAATTTCAGGTTACTTTGAGCTAACATTGAGCCACTGTTCTTCAGCCTGGGTGACAGAGGGAGACCTTGTTTTAACTCCCTCCACAAAACCAAAATAAATAAAGAATAACTAAAAATGAATCTTGGGGGACACATTGATGTGTTCACAGTGAAATTTTCTGAAAGGCTACCCAAACCGCTGTCTGTAATGAGTAGAAATGGGCTGTTGGACCCCTTTTACTTTTGACTTTGTACCTCTCCTTTATTTTTTTTATTCTCAACATGAACTTATAACAGATTTGAAAGTTGCTTTGCCTACACTACCTTTATCATTAGAAAGTAATGTGAGGACTTAGAGACCTTGGTGGTCCAAGCTGGGCTGCTCTAGCAGGAGCCACTTGAGTGGAGTTCCAGCCTTCAGCCCTTCCCACTGAAGAGACCTCCTGCTCTCCCTCCAACCCAGCCATCCTCTCCCTGAAACCTGCGCTGGCTCCCCATTGCCTTCATGAGAATGCCTCCCACCACCTGGCATCCGTCTCCCTGTCCAGTGTTGTCCACCCCTCACGTCCCCTGCTCCAGGGATGCTGCGGCAGTGTGCACACTGTTCTGGAAACTCACTTTCTTTTATCAACCTTCCACCCGCTCTGCATCCCGGGGCATCCACTCTGATATGTTTCTAACAGGTCTTCTTATTCCACAGTTATACAAACACCCGTGAAGCAGGGTACATATATTTTGACTAAAGGACATGTTTTTGTTATTTAGTTGTCAAGGTTATTTTGGTTTAGGATTTCCAAGCAAACTCCTAAAATAAACAAGACCTGGAACTGGTTTGAAAGCAACACCGATTTTCAAAACCCACCTTTGCCATGGACCCGCACTTTCTCCCACACATGGTGATAAGATCTGAATTGAAATTCTCAGCTGTGCTTTAAAGCCTCCCAACGGTGAAGGATTTCGCAGATGGAAAAAGAACTGTTTACTAAATGTATGCAGTTATTATTTAATAAAAAATTATATTAAAAAAAATCTCTCAGAACCTGCCTGGTCCATGGGAAGCCCAAAGGTCCTTTTTAACTGGTTTTATGTCAGAGTAGGCCGATCCCCTTGAGCCACCTCCCTGCACACTAGAAACCCTTCTGTCCTCAGGTGGAGGCAAACAGTGACCGGCACTGTGGCACCTGCAGACTCCCTGCATAACAAGAAGGAACACCTGATGGGGAAACAGCGCCCTCAGAACCTCACAGGTGCCTTCTCGTTATTTAAATGTAATTTTAAGACAGGATCCGATCCAACCCACTTACTGCCAGGGATTTGGGAGGGGGCAGGTCTTCCAGGGAACATCAGTTTGCCTCCTGACTAATGCGGCCTGCCTGCTCCCCCGCCTGGGGCCTCAGCCCCTGCTGGAGCCCTTCTCACTTTGCTTGGTTCCTTACCCAGCCCAGAGTGGGCCCAGCCATCCCTGCCACAATCCCTGCCTGCCGTGCTCTGCGCCCACATGGCTGCAGGGCTCTTGCGACCTCCCTTCCTCCAGGTCGTTGCTCACCTGTCACCTGTCCATGGCGCCATCTCTGGTCACCCTCCACTCAGGTGCAAACCCTCCTTCCCCTGGCTTCTTTCTCTTCTTCATTCCATCACCTTCTCATAGACACTTTGATTTGTTGAGTCATGACTGCTGTCTTCCACTAGAATATACACAGAGAAGCCCCTTGAGCTCGGGCTCGTGGCCAGTTTTATTCACTGCACTATGCCCTGAGCCTTGAACTGCACCTGGCACTCATGGTCAGTGTCAGGACGCATTTTTTGAATGAATGAGTGAATGTGTGAGTACTTATTCCTTCCCAGGCACTGAGCCAGGTGCTGGGGACACAAGAAGAATAAGACAGAACTTTGTGCTACAGAAACTCAAGAGGTCAAGTGTGTGGATCGATATGAAATCCTTGCCTTGAAATGTCTTGAGTTCAAGTAAAATGAGACCCATAGAACCAAGATGAGGTCCCCGCATAACTGCAGCTGTATAAAATTGCTAGTGAGCTCTGGGGCTAGAAAAGATCCTCCAGGGGCAAAAAGAGTTGTGGCAGGTACTAGACTAAGGGGCGACATTGTTTGTTCTTTTATCCACATATCCTTGAATGTTATTAAAATAGAGCTAGGCCTGCCTTAACCCTACTCTGCACCTTGCTTGCTAAGTCACTCAGGACCCAGTACTTCAGCTCTCTGTTCTTCTCTCCACTGTGTCTGAAGAACGAGGATGAGATTGATTGGGCTCTTCTGCACTGGGCCTCTCCTGGGGCCTGGTGCTGCTGGGATGTCACCTATTCTAGGAAGTCTTCCCTGAAAAAGACTCGGGGGGGGGGCTCCCCAGGGACCCTAAGGCTTCCACACATACCCCAAGCTTCGTGGTTATCATCCCCTATCACTGTCACCACGACCCACAACACACACAGTGTACAACACCCCCACACTACACTCACTCACACATGCACACAGGTGTGGAGAGCAGGTGCCATGTGCTAGTAAGCATTTGCTGACAGAATAAGCAAGACACTCCCATTGTGTCTGGAGTTTGGAAGGAAATAAACAGTTTGGGGTAATGTCTTGTTTACGGTGAATGATGGCAAAGGAGAGTCTCCCTGGCTGCTGCGCGCGCTTGGGATGCACAGAGCTATCCTGTTTGAATTACGCACTGGAGAGAGTTAAGGCTTATTTCAAAATCTATAAAATCTTGTGCTGAGGGACCATGAAAAGTTGTAGATACATGTGGCTCTGATCCAGTGTAACTCCCTGTGGACTTTTATAGTTATTTAAAAGGAAATAGACATGGACAAACGGCAATTCCTCTTCCTTCTAAACCACCTGCAGTTGCACGGTAGCGTCAGGCTCTTACTGAGAGATACCGCTGGAGAGCAGCTGCTGGCAGCTGTAGTCTTTGAGGCGTGGCCTCGAATCCCTTCAGGACTCAGGATCAAATGGCTCTTGTCCTGGGACCCACTGGGGCTGGATGGGCCCAGGCTGAGGCTGTCTCCACCAGAAGAACCTTCTGTACTCTTCCATGCCCAGACCTTGGCTTCCTCATCAGCAAACCACCAATGCCGAGCAGATGGGAGTGTGAGGTCCAGTTCTGTTTCTTCAGCAGTATTGCTGACGTAGAATTCACATGCCATGAAATCCTCCCGCTCAAAGTATGTAGTTCTGGGGTTCTGGTATATTCCCAGGTAAGTGCAATCCTCTCTTCAGCTAACGTTAGGTAAACCCTCTCCTCACTGGTGTCACTGCCCCTCCCCTCTCCCCAGCCTGGCCAGCCCTGGATGGGCTCTGCTCCCGCAGGAGTTCTCCACAATTAGCGCTCGATGTCTCTTTTCTGTGGAGAGCCCTGCAGGTGTCTTCTCCTTGGGGACAGCTTAGGTGGGAAGTATCTCACCATTAAGAGGCCGAATACCTGTTCTGGCACCTACTACCTCCGTCACCTTGAACAAACTGTCTACCCAGGTGAAAAAATGGGGACCATAAAAGCACTGAGCTCAAGGGCTGTTGCAGGACTAAATGAGGCATTTGTGCCACAACCTCTAACTGGGCCAGCACATCCCAGGTGTCCACTGTTATGATGATGAACTTGAGGCCTGTGGAAGCCTAAGAGCTCTCTGCCTCTATCTTACTTTCTAGGGACGGTCAGCCTGGAACCGTCCCCAGAGCTGCAGCTGTGTAGCTCCTTGTGTCTCCCTGCAAGCTGCCTGTTTCCTGTAGTTGTGGCTGCCCACCTCTGTGTGCCAGGCTCACTCCTGTTCGTGCTTTGAAACTCTATCAAAAAGTCAGACGATAGCAAGTATGTAGGAGGGTACAGAGAATGTAGCCTGATGCAGTGACGGTGGGCATCCAGGGGTGCAGCCACTTTGGAAGACAGTCTGGCTGTTCCTGAAAAGGTTAAACAGAGTTGCCATGTGACCTAGCTCAGCAATTCCACTTTCAGAGAGCTGAAAGTGTGTGTCCAACCAAAACGTGTACATGAATGCTCATGGCAGCAGAATTCACAGTAGCCCAGTGTGGAGACAACCCAAATGTCTAGCGACAGATAACTGGGCAGATGGAATATGGTTTATCCATACACTGGAATAGTCATGGGCACAGAGGAAAGGAAGGACCTCTGCAGGCCACACGTGGGTGAGCCTTGAGAACACGGGAAGTGGGCTCGGCGCCTATAGCTCAACCAGCTAAGGCGCCAGCCACGTACACCTAAGGTGGCAGGTTCAAATCCCCAGCCCGGACCCGCCAAACAACAATGACGGCTGCAACCAAAAAATAGCCGGG
>NW_003852566.1:3186882-3196959 GCF_000181295.1 Otolemur garnettii
AAAAAAAAAAAAAAAAAGAAAGAAAACACAGGAAGTGAAAGAAGCCGGGCACATAGGACCCCAGCTTGTACAACTCCATTTTCATAAATGCCCAGAACGGGGAGACAGGAAACAGATGCTGGTTGTCCAGGGGCTGGGATGTGGGGGCACAAAGCCGTGAGGGCCTAAGGCTGTGGGTTCCTTTTGAGTGAGGCAAATGTTGTAAAGTTGACTGTGGTGATGGTCATGTGTATCTCTGAATATACTAAAAACCACCAAATTGCACACATTAAATGGGAAAATTGCCTGGTGTCTGAATTAGATATCATTAAAGCTGTTAGGAAAAAAAGAAAAAAAACACCACCTCAGTCAAGGAGGCCTCCCCTGCCAGCCTCTGACTCTGCCTGATCCAGAACATTCTGCATGAATGTCCCTCCGCTCACTGGACTGGAGGCCCCAGCACAGGGACTGGTTGGGCCACGTCGGGGCAGAGGGTCAGGCCTGGAGGGGCTGCCCACTATATACTCATGGGCTGGCCTTTGCCAAAGGATGGCTTTCTTTTTTAGGGGAATTTGGAAAAGATTCTGCTGAGTACTTGAGGCATCTGGAATGTCTGGAGGAAGAGGGAGGTCAGAATTTGAACAGAGCTGTGTCAGAGGAGGAAGCTGGGGGGCCAAGTTACTTCCGCCTGGAGGTCTAATTCTGGAGAAGAGTTTTGCTTCACTTGATTTGTGTTTCTTGCAAGAATTTATCTCCAAATTGCTGGCAAGTGAGTAGTCAAGTCTGGCAGCTCCCAGGCCTTACACTCCTAGTCTCAGTGACCTGCATTCTAGGTGACCATGCAGAAAGGTTGCAGACCAGGGAAAGACAGCTGTGAAAATGATAATCCAGTGAGCAATAACTATGGTTTCAATGGGTCAGGCACAGTTCTGGGCCCTTTATACAAGTAACTTCTCTGAATTCTCATCAGAGTACTGTGAGGTAGGTGTTAGTATCACCTTTTACAGATGAAAGTGCAGCACAGGCCGGGCACCGTGGCTCACGCCTATAATCCTAACATTCTGGGAGGCTGAGGCAGGAAGATCACTTGAGCTCAGGAGTTCTAGACCACCCTGAGCAAGAGTAAAACCCTGTTTGTACTAAAAATAGAAAAACTAGCTAAGCATTGTGGCAGGGGCCTGTATCCCAGCTACTCGGGAGGCTGAGGCAAGGGCATCACTTGAGCCCAAGAGTTTGAGGTTGCTGTGGGCTATGAGCCATAGCACTCTACCAAGGGCAATAGAGTGACACCTTGTCTCAAAAAAAAAAAAAAGTGCAGTACAGAGAAACTAAATAATTGTCAAAGGTTGCCCAGCCACAGATGCATGGGTGTCCTGGGTGGGGGGTACCGACAAGGGCAGGCAGTGATGGCTTTCTCTTGCTGTCCTCCCCGCCAAGGAGTTTGAGCTCAGAGAGCTGAGGAGGACTCTAGAAAGAGCTCACGCCGAGGAGGAGGCTCTGCAGAGGCTGCTGGCAGAGCTCCAGGTGATGGGCAGGGCGTGGGGACACAGGGAGGGAGGCACCCACATGGCCTGTCTGAGTAACTGCTCAGCTCAGGGTCCCTCCTGGCAGTGCTTAGGAGTCAAAGGCTGGACACCACATGGTCCACTCAAAGGGAGTTTCACAAGCCCCAGTGGCACATGCCTCCCCGCTGCTCATACCAGATACGTGTTCTCATAAAGCACATGGCGGCTGCCCCCTTGTGTCTCTGGTGCATGGAAGTGTGTGCTGTGAACCTTCTTGTGTTCCGTGCTTGCCTCCCCTGAAGCTCTGTGTCACTGTCTGCACTGCCTCGCAGCCTCTAGCCACTTCGTCTAACTGCCAAGTCTCCATCCACTGCACACCCAGGCCCGTTCTCCTCCTGAAGGGCCCTCCGGGCATCCAGCTCCCCACAGCCACAGCTCGGGTGTACTGAGAATCCTCACACATACTCCTTTGTAGACAGTGCTGCACAGTGGGGCCACAGGGTCCTAGAGCACATTCTCAGTAGCAGCCATGCACATTCATCTGCTGGGCAGGGCCATCGATGAGAAGAGAGAGAAAAAAGTGAGGTAACACCAGGTGTGTAGTCACATTTTCAAGATGTGTTGTTTTGTTCTTCTCATAAAATTAACTTATCTTCATTGAAGAAAATGTTGCTATTTCAGGAAAGTATATGAAGAAAATTTACATCGGATCAGAGGCGTGTTAACACTTCAGCGTAGCATTTTCTCATCTTGTTTCCTACAAATATCTGACTCTGTCCATCTATTTCTCTATCTCTAGATAGATATCTGTATGTTATCTCTCATCTGTGTATGTATCTAAATAAATATATCTAACCGTGTCTATCTCCATGTGAATAGATAGAAAGATCAGAGACAGACAGACAGAGAGATGGATGAAAGACGAACTCAGACTACACAACCCGTTTTGACCTAGCGGCTTCGTTTTCAGCAGAGCAGAGCACTTCTGTGTCTCCTTCAAAGTCCTTTTAGTCCTCACCCCCTCCCCCCGGGGCTGGATGACGTTTCATGATGTGGGTGCATCGCAGTTGACCCCATTTCCCAGTTGTGGGTGTTTGGGTTCGGTCCAGTTACTGGACTAAAGGCGACGCAGTCGGATGCCCGTCTGTCTTTGCGCCCGTCCTTGCCGGCTGCCTTATGAAGGGTTCCTGGAGGTGTGATGATGACACAGTGTAGTTGGGAGCCCAGGGCCTAGTCTGACACCTGGGGCTTAAATACTGACTGTGCCTTTGGCAGCTATGTGCTCTGGGTCCCTTCCCTAGCTCCCGGCTTGTCACCTGGGGATACTAGGACGGTCTTTCCCGTGGGGCTGTCCTGGATGATTAAATGAGCTGATCTGTGTGGGCGACCTACAGTGGTGCCTGGCAGAGTGCCTGGCACTCAGAGGTGCCACCCTGGACTGAGGCTATAGCCTCGTCCTCTGGAGGGCTGGCCACTCACATCCCTCCCACAGGCCCTTTTAGCCCAGACCTCTGTGCACCCCAAGTTCCACAGACATTGCTTTTTCCTGTAAGTGTAGCTTTATTCCTTTCTCTGCAGCTTGTTAAAGGATTCTGAAGAGCAGAGGATGTTGCATTTAAAAAGAGAAAGTAAAAAAGAAAATGCCCCAGTCATCCAAGGCTATCATGTAGTGGCCCACCCGACGTAGGTCCCTGAAAAAAACATCCAGGGAGAGCTCTCCAGAATCCTTTAACAAGGCCTGCCCCTTGCTATCAGCAACACTCTTAGCACGGTTCTCACCTGCCCGAGCTCCCGAAGGGAACCATCCCCCTCCTGGGGTGCCTGAAGGCCAGAGGTGGCAAGGGGAGAGGGCCTGGCAGACAGCTTCCCTTCTCCCGGCCTGAGGACCTCTGGGGTGAGCCTGGAAAAGGAGTTTGAGAACTTCCACATGGCTTCATGCTGTCCCACTTTGACCTGCAAGTGATGGACACGGGTGAGCTGGCCCTGTCCTCCTTCTACTCTACTGGTCCTCATTGGTCCTACTGTCCTCATTGGCCCATACGACCAGGGCCCGGAGGACTCCTGCACTTTCGGGCGCACACCTTCACTCTTTTCTTGGCTCAACAAACATTCCCTTGTGGCCAGCACATCCAGCTGGGGAATGTGGAAATGGACAATGCACTGGCCATCCCTAGCCCAGACCCACAGGTACCAGGTAGGAGGACCCACGAGGACAGAGGGAAGGAGGCTGGACACTCAGACAGAGGGAGGGGACAGAGGTGCACTCCTATGCAGCATTGACAGAAACACATTTTCCTTTAAGAAGAATTCATAAACATTGTCTCATCATAAAATACTCAGACATGATCCCTCAGAACAGAAATTGTGATCACCCCCTTTGCACATCCCCACCACCCCTAGCACCCCCCCTCCCCAGAATTCTCTGGGGAACTGTTAACATTCCCACATGCACCCTTCCTCCCTGGTGCCTTTCTGTTTATTAAGGCAGCAATGAGAGTACAAGTATCAGTCAAATGTAATTTACTTAAAGATAACAGCTTCTCAGGGCACCACCCACAGGCCTTGACCTTGGAGCAAGGGCCCTGGGGTTACTAGGGGACCAGACTTTAACCCCTTGTAGGCTGGATTGCCACGTGGACGAGAAGCAGACAGCCTCTCCTGGCTACAGCTACCCTTCCGTTTCTTACAAGTGGGACAGCATGTGCCTGTTATCCCTCTTGTCCATGTGTGCATGGAGACCCCCTTGCCACCACTGTGCGTGGGCTGGTCCAGTGATCCACTGTCACATGATGGTGCACAGGCAGAGCACCATGCCCTCTTAAATGTCGCAGCTCAAGTCCATGGCCCTGGCAGAGAGGTGCAGTGGGTCCTGTGTGGCAGTGCCCTGTAGCCTCTCCTCCCCCTTCCCTCTGCTGGCTTTGACCCTGAGTGAGAGCACTGGCCTGGGGTGATTCCATGGGAACGTTTATGCAGATGTAGTGTGGTTGGGAGTGGAGGACAGGGTCAGACCAGAAGGCTGTGAGGAAGGAGGACCTGCAGGCCTGGGTCTCACCAGGATGCGGGGGGCAGGTGGGAGGTGGCTTCTTGAGTCCTGGCCCTGGTACCCAGGCAGTATGACAGGAAAGAAACCCAGCTTCCGGAAAGCACATGCGGGAGATGGGCTCCAAAGGTGCAAATGCAGTCAGCCTCAAGTAAGGTCCGGAAAGCAGTTCCACCAGTTCCGCTCCAGAGCTGCAGCTGCTCTGTGCCCCTGCACGCCCCTCTAGCCCACTCATTCAGTGCACTCCATTCAGAAGACATGTCTGAGCACCTACTGCATGCCAAGCCCCAAGCAGAGATTAGAGGAGGTGTTTTACGATGTCACAGTGTTCCAAGTCTCAGAGGCATGGCACACGGGCCCTGCGCTTGGACTGCAGGTGTGATCCAGCCACTTGCTGAGGTGTGGTGGGGACCCCAGGCAGGCCCTTCCTCTCAGGCCCAGGGGGAAAACAGGGACTTTGTCCTTCAGGAGCCAGTCACAGGGCAGAGCGAGCCTCTGAATTCTCTGTCCCAGGCCCAGCAGGGTTTGTGACAAGAGCAAGTGAATGAAGAAGACTGGGCGTGGCTGTGTCTCATTGGCCAGCCCAGTCCTGGCAGTGGACTCCACCCCTCCCCTGCCCCCCCACGACAGTGTCTGGCTCAGCACCGGCAGTCTGTGAGGCATCTCCCAGATGCTCCACAGGCGACTTTCACAGTGACGTCTCTCTGGGAGGAGGAAGGCTGGAAGGTCCTGGCAACTTGCACATGGACAGTCAGATGGCTCTGCTGACCAAGGAAGAAATAAATTGAGTGCATGTGTGTATGTTGGAGCCACAGGCTCACTGTCTTCTATGTCTGGAGCTGTGAGTCTTGTGGGCTTCCAGAGGGGCGTCCTTGATTTGGAAGGATCTGGGCAGAGTGCTCCTGTCTTTCCACACATGACCTTGCTTAGGGAGGCCCCGAATGCACCTGCTCTCATGGGAGGCCCTGAGTTTGAACCCACCCCTGCCTCGTGTGCTCCATCTCTGTAACCTGGGACACACTTTGGTTCTCTCTACTGAATTATAAGGACAGTAACTGCTGCTGTTGGCCTCGAGGTGGGGGTGAAGATGGAGTAAGATGATTGACTTGTCCAAGTTGGGCTTTCCCAGAAACGGACTCTGAGACCAGGATTTGTGTGCAAGTGGGAGGCCATGGCAAGGTGGGGAGTGGGTGGAGGGAGACAGGGAAGGGAAGGAAGCCTTGCAAGTTAGGGTGAGTTGCCCAAGCCACTGGAGCTAAACCCCGGGAGAGCTGGAGCCAGTGCCTGTGCCCCTGAGAGCTGCCAGGCCACAGCGAGGCGACTGGGGTACTGGTTTCACGGCACTTACCCTTCCATCTTGCAGTTTCTGGGAGCAGGTCACACCTTAGACTTCCACCTGCTGTGCTGGTGACAGAGTGTACACAGAAGGCCCTTAGGCAGGGACGCACAGTGCTGCAGCTGGAAGGCTGGCCTGCGTGCCCCTGTGTTGGCTCGGGTGAGGTGCAGGGGCACCAGCAGCTCCTGCTGCAGGACTGTCAGAGCACTTTAGAGCCCACAGGGTGAACCCCACAGTGGGCTGGGGGTCTGCACAGTTGGGGAGTGGGCAGCAGGGCACTAGCTGCATAGCTGAGAGGTCCTGCAGGGCAGTGGGCGGGGCACCTGCTGTCTTTCCACTCTGCTCCCCTGGCATGTGGCCGCCGCTGCCCCCAGGTGGCTGCCCAACCTCCAGCATCCCTGTGAGCCAGGCAGGCCGGCTGGCAGTGGGGAAGGGGAAAGGCAGTGCCTGCTGCTCTGTCTCCTCAGGGGCTTCTGGAACATTCAACCAGTCAGCACTCCCTGCCCAGACTCCAGGGACCAGGCTGGCAGCATGGGACAGTGCCTGATGTGAGGCAGGCCGGGAAAAGCAATTGTGGCTGACATGTGGCTGTCTCTGGCAAACTGAGGCTGGGTCAGCAGGAGGAAGTAGTGTTGGCCACAGTGGACATGGATTCCAGAGAACACTGGCTTGCCCTAGTCCTGCATGCAGTTAGGCCAGGATCTGTGCCCTTCTCTCCCCAGCCAGGTGGTGGCAGTGACACCAGCGCTGTTGAAGGCCTGTTCTGCCCTGGGCACTTTGCACACATCACTGGGGCCTGAGTGATGCACACATCATTGGGGCCAGATGGAGAGAAGGAAGCCCAGCTCCTGGGCGATGCCTGAGGCTCAGTGAGTAGGGTGCCAGCCCCATATACCCAGGGTGGTGGGTTCAAACCTGGCCCCAGCCAAACTGCAACAAAAAAAATAGCCAGGCTTTGTGGCAGGTGCCTGTAGTCCCAGCTATTCGCGAGGCTGAGGCAAGAGAATCACCTAAGCCTAAGAGCTGGAGGTTGCTGTGAGCTGTGATGCCACAACACTCTACCGGGGGTGACAAAGTCAGACTGTCTCTAAAAAAGAAGAAGAAGAAGCCCAGTGCCTTTTTGGAGGTGCCATCAGCAGAGAGGCAGGTCCCATTTCCATCCTGACGGTGTCTGAGGGTGATCCCAGTGCTCTGCTTGTCACGGGGCCTGCAGGGCTGATAGCCCCACTTGGAGGAGGAAGACAGTCTTTCTCTTCCAGACCAGCTGCCCCTCTGGCCCCACCCACCTCCACTGGCCTCTTGTTCCACTTACCCCTGTATCAGGCCTTCTCCAGCCTCCCCCCTGGACTGTACACTGTGATTCTTCCATGCAGGCTCAGCAGGCCTTGTGTAATTAAGAACATTTAAATTGACCAGTGAATACCTTTTAGTGTAAGTATGTCCTGTGCAGTATTTGGGATATATTTGGATTACAGTCTTATCTGTTGTTTATCTGAAATTCAAATATTACCAGACACCTGTATTTTATCTAGTGCCTCACTATGGGATAGGTTGCTTAGCTCAGCCCCTTCATTTTAACACAGAGAAACAGAAGCCCAGAGGGGGAAAGGATTTCTCCTGGGACACACAGTGCTACCTGGGACTGAGACACAGAAAGTTAAACATCTGAGGGAAGCAGGAAATGGCAGGTCCCAAGCAAAGAGGGATGGTCCTGGGGGTCTGGGGGGAGGGTGGGTGTTTCAGGCAGCAGGTGGAAGGATCACCATGGATGGGGTTCAGGGTGATTGTGGCCACGGTGTTACCTCCAAGAGCTGCAGGACTCAAGCCCAGCCCTTCACCTTCATTTCTACACTTGCTGCAGCTGGGTCTAATACTCCCAGTCTGAATGTCAAAAAGATGCACCCAGGACCCAAACCCAAATGCTATTCCCACTTCCGGGGTGCTGAGCAAGGTACCTTTCCCTGGGCTTTAGATTTTTGACCTTTAATGTGGGGGGTCAGCACCAGACAGGGTTACTACAAGGATCAAAGAAACGGCATTTTATAAAGCACGGGTAGAATGCAATGCAGGTTATTCATGTTGTCACTGACGATTGCTTGGCTAGGATCAGCCCAGGGAGATACAGTGACGGTAACTCCTACATTGACCACCTGACCTGTGCCGTGCATGGGCCAACTGTCCCACACAATCCCCCAACTAAGTCTCTTGGCTGAAACAATTCCATCCACAGTGCACCTCAGGATTCGGGTTTGGGTTTGGGTCCTTGTCTTGCCAGGAAGCCCTTAGGCCAAGGCACACCCCCACACACACACCTAGTGAGCCGGCATTAAGGACGTGGAGCCACCATTCCGGGTCCAATCCCAGGGGTAGACCTCAGTGTTGGGGCGAGGCCAGGGCACAGAGAGCTGCTGGTGCACACAGCCTCCTCCCTGGTTTGCGACTCTTACTGACGGGTCATTGAAGCCCTCCCAGCCAGGCATCTTCTGGGGTACAGCCTGGGTAGGATATACTTCTGGGGCAAATTTCACATCTCCTAGGAGTTTGCGTCAGTTGGTTCATGAGGCACAAAATGGCACAAAGGGTGTCCTGGGACACAGAGGGTGGTCCGGTGGGGAGGCTTCCCTGGTGACTTGGAGGAACGACGCCTACACTTTGGCGGGGGGTGAAGGGGTGACCCCCTAGCAGGGCCGCCTTGTACAGGAAGCACTCACACGGGCCTCGCCACACAGGCACAACTAAGACCGAGCCCCGCACGACATTCGCCTCCTTCCAGGGGGCACCTGACAATTTGTCTCCTGCTCCAGCCCATGTTCCTCAGCTGCTGGACACGCCTCCCAAACTGCTCTCAGAACTTGAAATCTTGAGCAATCCTCACCATAGCCCCCTATATCCCACATTTATGTCCAAGGCCTGACCCCTTTCCCTTCTTTCCTCTGGGAAGGGAGAATCCTAGCTCTGCCTCCCTGCAAGATGGGCTGGTAAGACTCTAATGATCTGGAGAGTCAGAGGTGGCTGATCACACTTATGCCACAGATAACAGGGTTAAACCATGTAGCTAAGCCATCAAGAACCCAGGGCTTGGTGACACACACTGGTCATAATTAGGGCTACCTCACCCCTTCTCAAAGGAACCCACACTTGGTTCAGTGCTCTGCTGTTACCACCTTGAAATTCTTACTGACTTTCTCTGTGAGCTCATGGTTTGTAGGTGATGTCTGACAGGGTGATCGAGCACACAGCAAGGTGGGCGGGGTGTGTTCCCACCAGCTGCCCCGGCACACTCACCTGGGGCTCTGTGGGACATCAAGGAGACTGAAGGGGGACAGTGAGCTAGGTCTGGGCTGCTGGTGCTGATGGGGGCAGCAGTGGGTGACCCTGGGGGAGGGGAGAGGCCATGGTGGAAGGAGCCTATCCCTGTGGCACCTGCATCTGCAGTCTGACAATTAAGTTAGAGAACTTGTCCTAGAAAAAGTGCTACGTACTTCATTGCTGAAGTACCAGTTAGCCAAGGGGAGTCTTCGAAGGTGACCATAGTGATATTCAGCAATTGGATACAGAGGGCTTTTTCTAGGATGAGCTCTCAAACTTTTCATTGTCTGGCCTTGTAAATAAGAATTCTCCGGACTAAGCACCAGGACAGGCACTGCCATAGCTCAAGCAGTAGACTTTGTCAGTAACTTATTATGTAACAGAAGTGAACCCAGTGACATTGCCATAAAGCAATAAAGGACCCTGCACCAAGTTCAGAACCTTTGCTTTCAAAAGCTTTTGCAACATTGTAAAGTAAATATCCAAAATTAGATGCAAAGATGATCACACTGGTCCAAAAAGAATAATATTTTCATATCAGGCTTTGATGAAACAATGAGGAAGACAATTTTAAAATTAAATTTCCCTTGTAATTCAAGAGCAGTGATAGAATCCACAAATAAGTGAAATATGATATATAGAAATTTTGAAACCACTATTGGTTTTGTATGACCTCCACAGGTCACAGTAATGTCAGACATTAAACAGTAAAATTCCACTGTATATGTTTAAAACTAAAATCAGTAAAAGCAGTCTTGCATAAAACTGACTGGTATAAAATAGTTAAATCTTTTTGGAAAAAATAATTCTACAAGCATCATCAGCTCTAGAAGTAAAAATTTTGAAATTTGTTTTTTAAAATTATTTATCAGAGATTCTGGGAAGATGGCCGACTGGTAGCAACCCTG
>NW_003852566.1:3204670-3206838 GCF_000181295.1 Otolemur garnettii
AAAAAAAAAAGAAAGAAAAAAAATTATTTATCAGAAATTTATCTCAGTGTTATCATAGCCTGCATGATACTCTTAACATTGTCAATAATAATTGTGTCAGCGGAAAAGTCCTTCTTAAAATGAAAAATGACCAGAATGATTTGTGATCTTGAATTTGCCAAGAGCAACTGACCTGACGGTCACCACAGCTCTTGAAAGGGAAGTTGCTAAAATTATGAACTTTGATAAGTTAAAACAATTTGCAGGAAAGTCAGCCAGAAAAATCTTATAATCAAGCTGTCACATAAGTAAAGTTGTTATTTGTTGTGTTGCAGGAAGACGAGGCCCAATGGAGAGAAAGCACCCAAACACCGTAGTTAAGAGGGAAAGGCTTTTATGTCAGCCGGGGGAGCTACTGCATAGAAGAATTCCAAATGGCCACGCTCCCCGACTGGCTCGGTCTTTCCCTTTTTATCTCCAGTCAAAAAGTTCCACCCCACAGGTACCTTTCTCATTGGCCAGTTTGAATCAAGCGGGAGATGCTGTTCCAGCCCCCACAGAACTACAGGATTTCATAGAAGTGGAAATTTCCAGGGTCCAGGAAGTCAAATCTACAAATTCCCAAGAGCTGAGTCACCATGGAGAGGACCCTGCAAGTGTATCCTCGTGTTCTCCTGGAGAAGGCCTGTCCTCCTGGACCTCACCCTGCCCAGGTATCCTCTCTCACTTTTAGTGTATAAATTATGACATTCCAAATATTATTTGTATATTATAAACTTGAGATTGTAAGTTTGTGTTGTTACTCACGTATCACTATTGTTCTTATTACATTGTGTAAGTAACACGTTTTTAAAGGGAAAGGCTTTATATTTAATGCCCTTGACTGTACTTTCTCCCAGTTTTTTGAACAAGGAGCCTGAATTTTTAGTGAACCCCTCAGATTCTATGTGTCTACTACATTGGTGGAAAGTTCTGTGTGCACCTTGGCAGGTGTCCAGGGCATCTCTGCTCAAGAATCTGCCAGTGTGTTACTGTGTATGTGGATATTGACTTGGAATCAAAAGATCCTTGTTGAAAACCCAGCCCCCACTACTGTTGTACCCAAGTCCAGTAGAATTACAGAGAAAACGCCATCACACTGAGTTCAAATTAGCTACGGGGTCCTTTATTGGCCAGCTGACAACAACCGAGATTGGCTCACACCTGAAAAACTCTCAGCCCTGCATTACAGAGAGGTAGGGGGTTTATTCCCTTCTTTCAGTTGGGGAGGGGACTGGAATTCCTAACACAAAGCAGTTTACAGAAGCAAAAGGCAAGGAGGTTAGATCTAAGGGGCACGGAGTTACAAAGACAGTCAAATGGTGTTTTACAAAGGCCTGCATCCTGCCCTGTCTCCACAGGGGGGTTAGATCAAGGGATTACAAAGGGAGCCATATGGTATTTTATAAGGGCCCCCATCCTGGGCTAGTCTGCCCTATCTTCACAGGGTATGTTTATTTAACATTTCCCATTTCTGCAAGGCCTACATGCTCAGGGACAGGTCTCCAGAAAGTGGGGGTTGTGGGGTGAGGGAGTGCAAGATGGGATCAATCTGGCCTTCTCACTACTGGGTGCCCTTGGGGACCTGCCATCAGGTAGTGAGACAGCACCAGTGCAGAGGGGACACCAGATAGTGAGACAGCACTGTGTAGAGGGGACACCGGGAAGTGAGACAGCACCAGTGCAGAGGGGACACTGGACTGTGAGACAGCACCAGTGCAGAGGGGACACTGGACTGTGAGACAGCACCAGTGCAGAGGGGACACTGGGCTGTGAGACAGCACCAGTGCAGAGGGGACACCCTGTAGTGAGACAGCACCAGTGCAGAGGGGACACCGGGCTGTGAGACAGCACCAGTGCAGAGGGGACACCCGGTAGTGAGACAGCACCAGTGCAGAGGGGACACCCGGTAGTGAGACAGCACCAGTGCAGAGGGGACACCCCGTAGTGAGATGGCACCAGTGCAGAGGGGACACCCGGTAGTGAGACGGCACCAGTGCAGAGGGGACACCCGGTAGTGAGACAGCACCAGTGCAGAGGGGACACCCGGTAGTGAGATAGCACTGTGTAGAGGGGATACCCGGTAGTGAGATAGCACCAGTGCAGAGGGGACACCGGGCAGTGATCAGCACCAGTGCAGAGGGGACACC
>NW_003852566.1:3206858-3258497 GCF_000181295.1 Otolemur garnettii
GGTAGTGAGACAGCACCAGTGCAGAGGGGACACCCGGTAGTGTGACAGCACCAGTGCAGAGGGGACACCCGGTAGTGAGATAGCACTGTGTAGAGGGGACACCCGGTAGTGAGATAGCACCAGTGCAGATGGGACACCAGGCAGTGAGATAGCATCAGTGCAGAGGGGACACTGGGCATTGATACAGCACCAGTGCAGAGTGGACACCAGGCAGTGACACCCCACCAGTGCAGAGGGGACATGGGTGGGTCTTAATGCAGTTTCTTCCCTGCTCAGAATTGAGCTGCTCAGAGTACATTCCGTGTGGACAGCACCTGGTAGCTCGTTCCAAATGCAGAATCTTGAAATCTGCCCGAGACCCACTGAGCCATAATTTTCTTTTTTATTTTTAAAGATTTAAATGTTTTTTTCCTATTTTTTTATTAAATGGTAGCTGTATACAGTAATTCAAACATGGGGTAGAGTGTAGTGTTTTCATATACAATTTGAAATACTTTCACCAAGCTGGTTAACATAGACTTCATGTCATTTGCTTAGTCATTGTGTCAAAACATTTATACTCTAGTTCTAGAAAAGTTTACTTGTACCCTTGTTAGACAGACTATATAGGTGATCTTTCCAGTCACCCTCCCACCACCCAGCCGCCCTTCTCCCCTTCCCTTCCCCATCCCCTCCCCATATTCTTAGGCTAGAATTAAGTTGTAGCTTTCATTTGAGAGCTATAAATTAGTTTCATAAAAAGGCTGTGTACATTGGATACTTTTTCTTCCATTCCTGTGATACTTTGCTAAGAAGAACATTTTCCAGTTCCATCCATGTAAACATGAAGGAGGTAAAGTCTCCATCTTTCTTTATGGCTGCATAGTATTCCATGGTGTACATGTACCACAGTTTATTGATCCATTTGTGGATTGATGGGCACTTGGGCTTCTTCCATGTCCGGGCAATTATGAATTGGGCTGCAATAAACATTCTGATACAAATATCTTTATTGTAATGTGATTTTTTATCTTCTGGGTATATACCTAATAATGGAATTGTAGGATCGAATGGCAGGTCAATTTCTACTTCTCTAAGTGTTCTCCAGACATCTTTCCAAAAGGAACGTATTAGTCTGCATTCCCACCAGCAGTGTAAAGAGTTCCCTTTTCTATACATCCATAATTTTCACTGTAATAAAATTACAAGATGATTCGTGGGCCTGTGAGACATAAGAGGCGCTGGCCCTAGGCCCTAGACAAACGTCAGGCCCTCTCATTTCAGTCCTTTGGTCATTAAATTTTTAAATTTAGTACTACCTATTGCTGTTCAAAGTATGTCCACTAGAGGGCACAAGAGCCAAGCGATTCGTTATTCCATTTGCCCTCCCAGCTCCTGGAAAAGAAAAAATGTCAGAACAGAGCTGGGTGTTAGTTACCTGGAGCAGTCAAATCCTCCTCCTCCCACCCCCACAGCCACCCCAAATACAGGGGATTTCTTCCCACCTCCTCAAAAGCTCATTTAGTTGGAAATCTGGATTGGCAATGGGTATGCTGGTCTGTGGTCGGAGAACTGATTTCCACAGTGAAAACTCTATAGTCGGCCAGCCCAGGGTACAGGAGCCAGGACTGAGTGCTGAGTGCGTGCCCCACTCCTGCCTCATGGTGTGTCCCCGGGAAAATCACTTCTCCCTTGGCCCAAATGTCTCTATCCATAAAGAGCAGGAAGGTGAACCTCTAGACTCCCAGGCTCAGGTAGTGGTAGCGTGAATCTGTTCCTGTCACAGCTTTCAGAATTTCCCAGGGAAACAGACCAAGCTTCAAGCTGCTGTCTCCACAGGGAAGGCACCTCCTCTTCCTGTCACTCACGGCCCTGGAATGTGGGCTGCCTGGCAGGCCTGGGATGTTAAGGTGCCCCACACCCTGGAGGTGCTGGCACGTTCTCTCTGCGCTGAGCAAGTTGAGGTGTCCCTAGTCCCTCTCCTGGTGGTGGTTGCTGATCCTTCTGGCAGCATTGCCCCCATCTGTGTCCCATTGTCACATGGGGCAGTCCCCATGTGTCTCTCTTCCATGGCATCCACTTCTCCATGTCTGTGTCTAAATTTCCCGCATCTTATTAGGACATGGGTCCTTGGATTAGGGTCCACTCTAATGACCTCATCTTAACTGGATTACACCCCCAAAGACCCTATTTCCAAGTGAGGTCACATTCTGAGATTCCAAGTGAGTATCTGGGGGGTGCCATCCAACCCAGTATACCCACTGTTCCTAGCAACCTGTCCATGGTATTCACTGAATCAATAAATGAATTGATGAGATAATCACTGTGTCCCAAGGAGAGTGCTCATACGTGTTCTGGGCAGTTCCAGAGGGCAGGACAAAGGGAAGATTTCATCCCCAAATGAGCAAGAAGTGGAGATGAGAAAGGGGGCCCGTACCCCACTTTTTCTCATTCTAGCACACTGGGCTTCCCCATTAGCCTCAGGTCAGCAGAATCCCAGAAATGCTGACCCCAGAACAGCAGCCTCACAGCGTGGTTGCAGGTCACAGCCCACTGCAGCCTCATGTCTAATGAAAGCCAGGTAACCCTCTTGCCAGGGACTTTGCAGACAGGCTTCCGGTGCCTGGATGATCCTGCTGCTGAGACCCAAAGAGGAACCAGCCCCACTCACAGCTTGATTTCTGACTTCTGGAGAGCAGACATTTCTGTTGTTTTAGGCTGCCCTTTCCTGGTGCTTTGTTATACCCTCCTGGGTACAGAAACACAGGGAAGGCCTGAGACAAGCAGGATTCCTGCTTTGGAGCTATTTTCACGTTAGTGAGGAAAAAAGATTAAAAATACAGAAAGCGAGCAGCTCAAGTAAGGGAAACTGAGAAGCTTGTGGGAGGGGCAGGGATGCTGAGCACTGGAAATGAGGTTCTGCATTCAGAAGGGGGAGTGAACAGCCTGGGCAAAGGCCCCGTGGGGAGACAGACCTTGGTGTCCTCTCATACAGAAAGGTGTCTCGAGGAACTAAACAGACAGAGTGAGCAGGAGGGGCAGAGGGCAGTAGGGGGACCTTGGTAGGGGCGTCACTCAAGCTACTGGGAGGAGTTGGGCATTTTCTTTTAAGTGCAGGAAGCCTTTGATGGGTTTTAAGTAGAAAAGTGGCACAATCGAATTAGTGCCATTTTGACTGCTCTGTGAAGGGTTTGAAAACTTTTCTTTCCTCCTTCCTTCATTCATTCATTCAACACGTAGAAATGAACTCCAGGACCATGTCTGGGCCTGTGGATATACAGAGATGGCCAAGACAGCATGGCCGTGGGTAGCCAGGGCTGTCAGAGAACCCCACTGGGAGATGACCTTGGAGCAGGGGACCTGGGAGAGCTAAGAGAAGGGCCACCAAGAGTGCAAAAGCCTGATGCCAGCTCACCCGCCAGGGCTCTCTCTCCTGCAGGCTGGGGACAGTGATCTCTGCAGTCACTTCTCATGATGACTTTCCATTTTGTTACAAACTCCTCACTGTGATGCCCTCAGCTTTCCATAAAGGAGCTCAATTGTTCCCCAAGCCTTATGATTTTAACCTTTACAATCACCAAGCTTTATGAGCACCCGGTAATTTACAAAGCCATTCTGCTGTCCAGTCCTACAGCCCTTCCGTGGGCCCCAAAGTGTGGGGAGAAGGCAAACCCACAAACAGGTCTTATTTCCTCTTAATTCCATCCTGTCACAGGCAAGAGACAAAGAGAAGCAAACATAAAGACAGACACCCAGGGGCCCCGATGGGGATGTTCAGTGCTAGGTCGCCTGTACCAGTGGGCCGCCCGGGAGGCAGCGCTCTGGAATTGGGCAAGTGGGTGAGGCAGTCGGGGTGTGGCCTTTGGCACAGAGCCTTCTGTCAGGAGGACAAAGGCAAGATCGATTTGGTCCCTGGCTCTGTGACCTCAAGCAAGAGTCCGAACCTTTCTGAGCTCCAAAATAGGGATGTCGTCTGATTCTCACTAGAGGCCACAGAAGAGGGATCTGTGCCATCCACAGTAGCAGGAATCCCGCCTCTGCCACCTGTGTGACCCTAGAACCGTCCTGTAAGGTCTCTGTTCCCCCAATCACAAAACAGGGAAACAAATAGTGATCCCTTTGTCGCTGTCCTTTCCTTAAGACCTAGCTCAAATGTCACCCTTTCCCCAGCTCCCTGAAGGCCACCTCTGAGCACCACAGTCCTTCATGCAGATGGCTGCTGTTCACCCTCCATCCCAAACCCTGTTCTGAACCGACCCTACTTGCTGCCCTGGAGGCTTGCCGCGTCCTGGGCCCAGCATCTTTCCAGGCGGGGTCTTTGAACTGATATCAGGCCAGACCGTCCCCTTTGCTCAGGGATGAAGGCTGGATGAGCCTTTGAGGTGGTGGCCTGTCCTTAGCTTACGACAAGGCACAGGCAAACAGAAGTGAGAGTAGTCACCAGTTGTCTCCAAGAAAACCTTAAAGTTCAACTCATTCATGGGGAATTTTGTGTCCTACCACAGCCCAAAGGTGGGTGCCTGCAGCAATTCTGACACCCAGGTTCCCTCCCCTTCTCTCTCACCAGAAGCTCTGGCACTTTACAGGGCAAGTTGCAGCCTGAGCCGACAGCTTCCATCATATTGAAAATTTAAGGAAAGTAATGATCTGGGATCACAGCAAGCTTTGGGGTAATTTGTATTTCTGAAGATTGTCAGAAGGAATATCTCCTTTGCTAAACTGTCCAAATTGCTCCCACAAACATCAAAATGGCTCCTTGCACCCTGGCTCCTCTGCCGTCTCCACATCAGGGCAGACCTGAGCTATTCTCATCGATGCCATTAAGTCAAGCAAATGTCCGGAGAGGCTTGGGAGGATTCCCAACGGGGAATTTCCAGCTGCTCTTGACATTCCCTGAGTGCTGTGATGCCTGACAATTTGTTCTACTGTTTCCTGCTATATTGAACAAGAATTTCCCTCTCCCACCAGCTCTGGGTTTTATAAAGATGACAGGAAGGCCTCAGGGCCCCCCCACACACCCCAGGGGCGTTTGTCTTAAAATGTCCCCTGTGTTATGAACGTTATAGTCCTCAGAGCCACCTGAAGCCTCTAAGGTGCACTTGTTGGGTTTTAGAAAAGTGTGGTGTTACAGCAGGGATTGGGGACAGTCAGACCAGAGGGATGTCCCTGAATGGCCTTGGGCCATCCCTCCACCCTTCAGTGCCCCTGGTTCCTGGGCTGTAACCTGCTGGCAGTGCCCACTTCCCAGGGTTGTTGCATAGGTTTGAGGAGCTGACAGGTGTAATGAGCACTCCGGAAGGTGTAGCGACAGTCTTCTCTGTGCTCCCGGAGGAGTCCCGGCCCACCATGCACAGGTGCCTGCTGGGCACTTCCACCCAGATCTTCCCAGTAGCCCCGTGGGGCCCAGGGTATACTGAGCTGACCCTTAGAGAGATCCGTGAGTTGCTTGAGTCTGATGACCTCCCCGAGGCCAGACTTACTGAGTGACCCCTCTAGGCCCGGCTCTCTGACTTAAAGGCAGCACCTCTAGACAGGGACAGAGACATCACTCAGTAGGCGAGTGGACAGACAGGCCCTGGTCAACACGGCTCCCCTGAGCCATGGAGCCAGGAAGTGGCAGGGAGGAAGCACCCACGAAGACTGCTAAGTGAAGGGCCAATCTGAGAGGCTGCAAACCAATCTGAGAGGCTGCACACAGTGTGACTACAACTTCGTGACTTTCCGGAAAAGGCAAAACTGTGGAGATGGTAGAAAGGTCAGCACTTGCCGGGGTGGGCGAGGGGGGATGCGTGCAGGGCAGGGACACTGCTCTCCACGCTGTGGTGGGTACCGGTCATTGTTCATTTGTCAAAATTGCCATGCGCAATACCAAGGCTGGGCCCTCATATAAACTATGGACTTCAGGGGATAACGTGGTGCGGGGTGTTGATAGTAGGGGACACTTTGTAGGGGCAGGGGCAGGGGTATGTGAAAACTCGGTACTGTCCACGCAGTTGTGCTGTGCATCTAAAACCACTCCAAGAAATACTATCTATTTAAAAAGGGGGGGGACAGAATAAGCCAGCACCTCCTTCAGGGAACCTTCCCTGACTGCTGCTACTGCTATGATTTCTCCTGCTGTTGGAATCTTCCAGTTGGCATGGTTTCCACCCTGGCTTCTCCCTCCCCAGGCTAACAGCGGCTGGTGTTTCCAACTTCTGGACCCAGCAGGCCTGTAGACCCCACCAGGACAGGGTCTGGGGTATGTGCCACTGCCCCCTGGGGTATGAGACCTGAGAGGGAGTGTACACTAGGTTTTACCGAACTCCCCTCAGGACCCTGGCTGAAGTCTGACATATATAAGATGGATTCTGCATAAGATGGTAAGTGCACGGCTCTGGGAACATTGACTGACGTTCTCAGCAAGTGACACCACCTGTGTCCTGTGTCCAGCCCTGGAGACACAGCCCTGGGACCTGAGATTGGCGACTCATCCACAAGCTTGGTGGGGCAGCCTGGCCCTGCTCAGTGGAGTATTTCTGGGGCAGGGAGGCCTCAGGGCAGTGCTTCTTCCTTGCACTTTTACCCACTTGTCTTTCTTGATCTCAAAGTTAACTTTGCATCCTGGATGCTTTTTTCCCCAAAATGAAACTTCTCAATGCACTTGGTGACTCATCCACAGGCTATTAAGCGGCAGTCACTTTCTGCCTTCACAGACGAGCACATCAGGAGTCAGACCCATGGGGGAGCTCAGAGCTACTCGGTGACAATGCAGAGTGTGCACGTGTGGGTGTGGACACATGGGCGTGTACGTGTCAGCTGGTGTGGAGGTGTTGGCAGATGTGGGCTCTGAGATGACACCAGGCCTGGTGATGCAGAGCAGTGTGACCAGCACCAAGACCTGCCCACACCCCCTCAGAACTCCTGCCACTTGTGCTGTGATTCCAGGGAGACTGCACAGTAGGCAAGGGCCTCGCTTCATAAAGGGAAGGGCAGGAGCAGGAGCCCTTGACTCCGAGCAGGGGGAGGAGGGGGAGAGGATAAAGGGTCTTGGGAGCCCAAGATAGAGGGTCTTGGCAGCTGTGGGGTGTCTGATCCTGAAGACCCTCCCATCTCCTTTGAAATGGAGGGAGGCCACCTCTGGGGAGTGCTGTGTTGGGAAGATCCCGTGACTACAACAGTACAGAAGCCTTCCTATTCCAGGACTGGCCGAGGCAGGGAGGCTGGGAAGGGTCCAGCTTCCAGGGAGACTGGATGAGTGAGCCCAGTGGTGCCCAGGCAGCTCCTCGGCTCCACATCTGTCCAGGACCCCACAGAGGTCAGACTTCTGGTCCTGCTGACCTGGGCAGGACGAGCTCTCTGGGTCCCACCGGTGTGCAGCCAGGGATGAGAGCACCCGCCCCAGAGCAGGGAGTACCCAACTTCGCTTAGGGTGCCACCCTCAGCAGCACCATGTTAAAATGCAGATCCTGACTCTGCAGGTCTGGGTGGGGTGTAGGATTTTGCTTTTTATTTATTTATTTTTTTAAACAGAGTCTCATTCTATCACCCAGGCTGGAGGGCAGTGGCCTGATCCTGAATCACTGTACCTTCAAACTCTTGGGCTCAAACAATGCTCCTGCCTGGACTTCCCAAAATATTGGACTACAGGTATGAGTCCCCGAGCCCAGCTGGAGACTGCGTTTCTAACTTGCACCCCGGTGCCAGACAGATGCTCCTAGCTGCTGATATCCATAGTGCGTGGGGTCCCACCAGTGAACCATCACAGTGGAACCTGTCCTACTCTATTGTCATGGGTTACAAATGTCCCTGTGTATCAAAGTCCCCAGGGAGCCTATTAAAATGCAGATCTCTGGGTCTGGTCTTAGGGTTGCCTTGTCCCAGCAGTCTAGCAGTGTAGCCAACGTGTCCTATATCACTGTTCCTATGCTGTTCCTATATCACTAACCCAGTGGGCTAAAAACTCCCACACTGGCCACCAAGTGCTGCGAGTGCCTGGAGAGCCAAGGAGTCTCTGGAACATTCAGCCCAGTCATTTGGGGACTGCTTGTTGATCCTCTGTGGACCACTAAAAGGGTGATTCGGGACGCCTTGATTTTGTTAAGTATCTGTTTAAATGCCAAGCCTCATTTACCCCACACTGCCCTTGCCAAGAGCTAGGATTTCCATGACCCACCCGAGCTGGACCTCGGCTGAATATCAGACCATAGCAAGGCCACGATGTGCCCACAATGTCACTTGACTGATTATGTTAGTTTCCTGTGCCTGCTGTAACACATTGCCACAACTCAGTGGCTTGATCAACAGAAATTGATTCTGTCATAGTCTGGGAGCCAGAAGTCTAAAATCATTATTACTGGGCCAAAATCAGGGAGACTCTATTCCTCGCTTCCTCCAGCTCCCAGTGGCTGCCAGCATTCCTTGACTTGCAGCCACATCAGTGTCTTTAAATCTCTTTCTGCTCCAACTCACACCAACTTCTCAGTGTGTGGTCAAATCTGCTTCTGTCTCTCTCCTACAAGGACACTTAGGATTAGACTTAGGGCCCACCTGGAAAATTCAGGCTGACTGCTATCTCAGGATCCTCAACTTAATCACATCTGCAAAACTCTTTTTTCCAAATGATATAACATTTGCAGGTTCCAGGAACTAGGACCTAATGAGGGTCATTGTTTGTCCTAAATGCCTCCGGTTCTCCTTCAGAAGATAACTCACTCACTCTCTGTCTTCATTTTCTTCATACATTTGGCATGCAGCCCAGAGCCTGGCACAGGTAGGAAGTCACTGTTTATTGAGTCAGTGGAAGCAGGCTTTCACTAGGAGAGGGGAGGAATCAGGAGAACAGGGACACAGAATCTGAAAATCATAGGACGAAATCAGAGGACTGAAGTTGTGGGGGATATATTTGGATGTCACGTTAAGGAGTTTGGACACTGTCCTGTAGGCACGAAAGAGTTTGTACAGGGTCCTTGCCCAGGGTGACTCATTCATTCATTCATTCATTCAACACGTAACAGCAAGGTGCAGGCTCAGCTTGGGGAGCTGAGGGGAATGAGGACAGCTTTCCCAGAAAAGGCAGCACTAACAGCGAGTTATATCTTCCACCAGAGCTGCTTTCACTGTTCTGTAGTATTTCCCACAGTTATTGCTCCGAGCATTTGGCTTCTAGATTTTCCAGCATGTGCAAATTTATGACAGTTAAATTTTTGTGGGTTGTGCCTGGCACTATTACCCCTTTTGTTCCTGTGAGTGCTGCTGCCCTGAATTCTTCTTTATCCCATATCAATTTGCCATTTTGGTTTTCTTTTTAAATTCCACCTTTTGAATGTTTACGTTGAGCTTCTATTTGTCAACATTTTTGGTGTTTTCATAAATAGCATTTAACTGGATTTTATTTTTTACTCAATCTTACAGGCTTTGGATGGGGCATTCAGTACATTCATGTTTATTATGAAAGCTGAATCTGTGGTTTTATTTTTTCATTTTATGTAGACTTTAGTAAGCTGTCCTCTTGCTGGAATTTCCCCCTTTTCCCCCTTCCAAAATTCTGTTTCCTTATTGAATTCCTCCACCCCTCCCCTGACTTCTACCTGTTAACTGAGAAGTTCTACTCTGCTACCTTTCCACTAGTTGCTGCTTTCCAATTCCTAATAGTCATAGGTAAACTGATGCTGCCGTGTGAACGTATCAGAAGTAAATGTAACAGCTGTCCCCCAGGAGGCTTTCTTGGAATTTTTTAGTTGCAGGCTAATACGAATTTCCCTTGTAGTGTATGGCTTATATTTGAGGAATACTTACTTAGCAAGTATAGAGCAAAATCACAGACACACTTAGATGAAAACATACTATATATTTTGCAAGGTACATTGCTCAACCACACTTTCCTTCTGGGCATCTGCTCTAGCTTGAGATCTCCACTGTGATTAAGTGGTCTTGGTAAAAGGGAAACTCTGTGGGTATTTTCCTCTGAAAGCGAACATGGTTGTGGCCCTCTGTCTGTCTTGCCATGGTGGATAAATATCTTTCTCTTGTCCTGACAGATGAATCCCACTGTCTGGGAAAGGATCCTTGATGATAAACAGAGTCCCTGGACTTTGTTCCAAAGTTCTCTAGGTACCTAGTATCACTAGGATTCTCCTTCCTCTGCAAATGACCTGCCCTTTCTTCAATGCTGAGAGACTATCTCTCTATCCCTGGGTTCTGGAGCTCACAGCATAGCTTTAGCTCCGGACGGACGTTTTTCCCCAGTATCATGTTAATCTCGGCCACCCCACTCCACCCCCAGCTTTTTCTGGAGTTCCTAAATCTCTGCATGACACACCTCTTGGAACAGTCTTTGGTGTTTTTTCCTGATGGTATTCATATGTGTTTCCTACACATTATATGGTATTTATTCCACATTATCTTTTAGTTTGCTAAAAGATTTATTCCACATATCAATTTTAGTTTGCTAATTTGTCCTCACTTCCACTGTTCTCTTTCTGAACTTTACTACTGCTTTTTCAGGTTTTTTGTTTTATTTTAAAAAACAATTTTTGTGGAGATGAGAGTCTCATTATGATGCCTAGGCTGGTCTTGAACTCCTGGCTTCAGGCAATCCTCCTGCCTTGGCCTTCCAAAGTTCTGGAATTATAGGCATGAGCCAGTGCACCTTGGCTGCTCTTTTAGTTTTTAAGCTTCACAGAGAATGTTAAATGTTGCTGTGGTCTGATTGAGGCTCCTTAAGCAGTTTCTACATTTTTGTTGAATTTTCTCTCTTCTCTTAGACCTTTACAAGAAGAATTGTTCAATCTGTCCTCTTCCTTCTGCTTACTGAGACCCCTCAGAGGGTTTATAAAATGTCTTAGCCTCTCTGGGGTTGTGTCCTCAGTGTCCTAAGGACCAGGCTGTGTGGAGTCCTGGGCAGTGGCCAACCAGCAGGTGGTGGCTAACAAGCTCATATATGTCCTTGTGGACAAGGAGGAAGGAGTTAACAGCGCCCTGGAGTTGCTGGGGGGTGGGGGTGGGGTCCAGCTCTCAGCCTCATAGGGCTGCTAGATGCCTAGGGTGGACTGAGGGAGCCATTCAGGAGACCCCTCAGCCCTCCAGCCAAAGGAGAGGTTGGGGGTGACTATGAGGAGGTGGGAAGTAAAAGACACCCATCTAATTGGTTTTCTTAGAGCCTCCAAGTTCCACTAGATAAATAAAAGAGAAAGTCCTACTTGCGACTAAGAAACATGAAATAGCCAATCTCATTAGTTACCATGGAAATGCAAATTACAATTGCAGAGGAAATTCTTAGTTTTCCATATCAGGAAGGGGTTAAACAAATAAACAAAAAAAGAATTCCTAAAGCAGGGTGTCCCCTCTCAGAGGTAAATAGGAAACCACTTTGAGAAACTTGTTTTGGTAAATTTTAACTATAGATTTGAGAAGGCCATTAGGATCCAGGGCTTCTGCTTTTGGGTCCCTAAGGAAATAGTCACACACACATCCATCCAGTGAGTGACTCATAAGGACTTTTGGAAACTCTTCCTTAAATGTGCATGGGCCCCTAAATGCGAACAGTGATGATCTTTGAGTGATTTTTTTCTTCTCTACTTTTTGTAATTCTCTTTTTCTTTTACAATAAGTGTATTATAAGGTAGGAGGAAGTCTTTGTGAGTTTGGCCAAATAACTATGTCTAAGCCTCGATTAGATGAGCCCAGTGCCACCTGCCTCTTTGGATTGCTGGGGTTGCGATGAAAAACCTGAATGTATGAAACATGTGGAAGTCCCAGACCAGCTCTTGGCAGAGCTGGGGCTGCTCCCCGACAGATCCCTTCCTCCTCTGTGAGCTTCACAGGGTGGAGGCAGCTGGGAATCAAATGAGGTGACCGACGTGAGCGATGCCACTTCGACTCAAGTCTCTGAGGTGGTGTGTTCAATGGTCTGGATTCATCTCTAAATACCTCTGGAATATTTGTTCCCAATATTTGTTAGTAAATGCTATCTTGGGGAGTCACTTGGAGCCACAGTTTCTGCAATGACAAGTATCTCAGGCTGGCTGTGGGAACCAGAGATAGAGCAGACATGGCCTTACATACCCCAGGCCCTGTCTCAAGGACAGACCTGCCCCTCATCTCTAAAAAGAAGAGGGCTCCAAACTGCCTGAGCCTTGCATCACTCCCTGGGCTAACACCTACTTTTAAATGATCTCACAAATGCCCTGTGGAAAGCTTGTTACATTGCATTTGATGTTATGCATTCAAAGCAGCACTTGGCTGCATGTACACATTTAAACCGACCAACTCTTCCGTCCCTGCTGCTATGTCAAGGCTCCTTGGACCTCCAGCAGCGCCAGAATTAAGGTGTCTGGCGCACAGTAAGCGCTCAAAACGTTTTTAATACGACAACAAAAAAAAATATAAGGAATCTGGGGACCCTGGGGCCAAAGTGGCAGGTGCGAAAGGTGGCTGGAGCCTTGCACACAAGTTCAACCACCTGCTACACGCAGAAGCAGAGTCAGTACTCTGAACAGTGGGACGTCCTGGAGGCGGGGCGGGCTGCGCTGGCGCCCGAGTCCGCTCGGAAACTTTCGCTGTGGGAGGGCTGGACCCGCCCTCCTGCCGTTCACCGACCCAGCTGCGCTGGAGGTCCGCCGGCCGTAGCCCTGCGAGGCGCATCATGATTGGCGGAGACGGGCAGTAATTGGCGGGATCGCCGACCGCTGAGCGGATCGAGACGCCGTTGCGTATACGGGGGCCGCGTCGGGAGTGGCGGACAGTGGGAGGACCCGCCCTTGCCCCTCCCCTGTGCGCTGGGGGCCGAGCTCTCCGGCTCTAGGGTACCCAAGCAGCTCCTCTCTCGGCATTCGCGTGTTTGGCGCTCGGGAGCTGCTCCGGAGCAACTTTGAGGTCGGTCCGAGGCCCGAGAGCGCTGTGGGGGCGCGCGCGGCCCACTCCCGGGCTGGTGAGTAGTTTGGAGTAGGGGGCGGTCGCGCGGCGGCTGTGGGCAGCTTGCAGGGGGCTGGGCACAGAGCTGCCGTCTGCCTCCGGCTTCAGTTTCTCCTTCTGAGCTGAAGGTGGCTCGTCCTAAAGTCCCTGGCAAGTTCCCCGAAGTTGGGGGTCTGGGGGTCCCACCCACTCTGTGACGCCTAAGGCGACCTGGCCTGGTTAGCCGGGTGTTCCCGGGGGTGCGCGCCCCTGGGTCTCAGCTCAGCGCCCGTGATCGTGGGCACCGCGGCCTCAAGAACATCCATGCCCGCGAGCCTTGTCTGCAAGCCCCTTGCAGCGGGAAACAAGCCCTAGAAACAGCGGCGGGTAGGCCGGGGCAGGGGCCGGGCGGGTCGGGGGCGCGGCCGCCTCCTCCGTCCCCAGTGCTGAACCCGCCGGCCGGCGCCAGTTGCCCTGTCATGCCCTTCCCCCACGGCTATTGGGACCCAGGCCTGTCCCTCCCTGTGCCCGCTGCCGGGCCATTGGAAGTGCCTGGGTCCCTGGGTGGGGCTCCGGAGGGATGGGAGGGTCAGTCCTCCAGGAGGGTCCCGGCTACCTGAGGGGCAACTTCTGGGTCACGCTGAACCCCCATAGCACACTTAGGAGCCCCGTGGCAGTTCCTCTCCTGCTAAGGGCTCTCCTTGCTATGGGGGAATGGGTACAGTGGCAGCCCCTGGACCCTGCCTGGTGTGACCCTGCCCAGGTATAAACCTGGCTCTGGGGATCGTTAATTTTTGATCTGATAGATGGAAACTTTCTGGAGAGTCTGACCAGCGCTTTTGGGTGTGATGGAGCACGGTCCTTCCACCCTATTTTTTGTACTTGATGTTATGAAATTCTAAGGAACTAGCAATTCCATTTGTACAATCTGCTCTCTGATCCCCTGAAAATTTAACCCTCTCAGGAGCCTTAAGGGTAGGAGTTGTAGTCCCCATTTGACACAAAAGGAAGCTCAGGCTCAGGGGGGTTTGGTGCCTGCCCAGGACCACACAGCTGGTCAGGGTAAAGCCTGGTCCAGACCTCAGCCTCCCTCCTCCCCAGAGAAACCCCACCTCCCCTCACCTTGGACAATGACCCCTGGCATTTAGCCCAGGGCTTTACACTGTAAAGGGCTTTCCCTTCTGTCGGAATCCATCACCCACTCTCAGAGCTATGCCCTGGGTGCCCTATGTGCTGGCTACTCCTTTTCTGCAGCCCCATGAGGGGACCCTTTGGGCAATCCAGAGCCCACCCTTTTCTCCTGCTTACTTCTGTCCCCTAGAGGCAAGCCCCTTTGTGTCTAACCAGGGATTTAGAGCAGAGTTCCTCAATATTCCAGCCCCCTTCTTCCTGTCTGCCCCACCATCCTCCCCCAGACACAGGAAAGGTTGGCTGGGAGACCCATCTCACCTCCCTCCCCAGGATGGGAGAGTGTGTGGGTGCACCCTGACTTGGGCTGCCCTCGCTCATCCCAGGCCAGGGCTGGACAGGCCTTGGGAGCTGGTCACAGAGGAGAACCTCAGAAATGCCTGCACTGCAGGATGGCCTGAAGCACCTGTCCATAGTGCTGGCGATAAGCACCTGTGATAGGGAGAGTCATGCTTCATATCGCACCTTCCCCTCCCATATCCCCACCTTGGGAAGTGGCACTGCCACCATGGCCCCCAGCCACAAACCAGGCCATCCCCTGCAGCCCTCTGCCTCACATACACTTGGTGACCTCCTGGCTCTCCAGGCACCTGAGCCTCACTCAGATGCCTGCTCTTGTTGAGGCCTTCACTTTCCCCAGTAGGGCTGCTGGCCCTTCCTGGTCTCCCCAACCCATTCCTGTCCCCACACAGTCCTGCTGGTTCTTTACCCTATATTCTATAGCAGTGGTTCTCAACAATCCTAATGCTGCGGGCCTTTAATGTAGTTCCTGTGGGTTGAGTTCTCTCCTACAGGTTGAGAACTACTGTTGTATAGGGTCAAGTCTGCCTCCTAAGCTGGCTCTGCTGCTCACTCAGCCTCATCTTCCTTCCTGTGTCCCCTCCTTCCAGCAGTCACATCCTGGCCACCTACACTTTCCTGGCCACAGTGCTGGCCTTTTTGGGCACATCTCCTACTGGAGCACCCAGATACTACCCCCTGATTTGCCTGCTCCTGCCTGCTTGTCCTGGAGGGCTCATTTAAGGTCTCTGCAGAACTGACCTGACCCTTGCTCTGTCCTGGTCCTTGTGGGTGTCTTCTAGGTATTGCCCCTCCCTCTAAACAGAGCTGCTCAAAGACCAGCCCTGGATGAGCCCTCTCAAGGGCAAGGTGGCCAGCATAGTGCCTAGCACAAGATAGGCCCACAGTCCATGCCTGTGGGACAGCTGGAGCCAGCCATGGAGCAGGTACCAGGTGTGTGGTGAGGGCTTGGCCACTCTGGATGTCATGACTCCTCTGTGTTCCTGTGAACGTGCCATAAGGAACGTGAATGCAAGCAGAGCTGGAATGTTCCTTCGTTTGGTTCTTAATACTCTGGGCAAAAATAGGTACCTGGGCGCCACCAAGGGCTTTGTGCCCTTGTCTTGAGGAGCAGCCCAGTGCCAGGGGGCTGGGTCAGGCTAGGCCAGAGCAGATATCCCAGGCCCAGGACCTTCTGGGCTCTAGCCCTACTACCTTCGGGCTTAGTCACAAATGAGTTTTTAAACATTTTGCTTTTAATTCCCAAAATATTGCACACTAATTGTAGAAAATTATGGAAATCCATTTAAATGAAGAATAAATAAAACCACTTATAGCCTTTTCTTAGAGATAGGAAATATTTCTTTGGGGGGGCATTTTTGCCTATCTTTTAGTGCAGATAAATTTTGTTTTCATCTTAGGATACTATCTTAGGCCGCTTTAAAGCCCACTTTAATAGTATTATACATGTACATTTTCCTTGTCTTTAAACATTCATATACAAAGAGCACATTTAACAGCTGTCTGGTGTTGTCCCACACGGAGGAGTATAAGTTTATAACCCGTCCCTGTTGGACAGTGCCTATAAGTGTGCTGTAATGGACTCTGTGTGAGCCCCGAGGGCATCTCTGTGACTCCCCTGGGCTGATATACTGGACTTGGAGGCACTGGTTAGAGTGAGTGTGAATATCTCAGCATCCCTCAGGGTCCTGTTTCAGAGAAGCCACTAGGGAGGTGGGGTTGCCCCCGAGGAGAGCAGAATGGGGTCTGCCTAGGTGAGGTTTGGAGTCCTTTGAGCAGGAGGCCACACACAGTCGTTATGCTTCTGGTCTCAGTGGATGCCTGGTCTGTGCAGCCTTCTCAAGGGGTTGTAGCCCCTCCACTGAGTGCCTTAGTGCTGACCTTTGTGATTAGATAGGATAAAAATACTTCTTGGCGCTCATGAGGAAAGAATGCTGGCCACTCTGTATTTTTGGATCTTATACAATTACAGATTCCAAGTCACTGTTCTAGTCATCAGGGGCAGTCGGGCTGACTGCCCCACTGAGGAGGGAGCTGCAGGTAGGGGACAGAATGTGGATGCAGCTGGGGATGTTGTAACGTGGGGGAGGGACTTGCTTAAGGTCACAAAGCAGCATCATTTCCCAGAGAGGGTACCTTGGTGGCGGCTGCCTCGGGCTCCTGCCCTTGCACATCAAGCACCTGCGTGTGCCTAGCAAGGCAGCAGGCCTTCCCACCTCAGCGAGATTCAGGCCTGTCCTCAGAGCTCTCTGTCACAGGAAGGACTCAGAGAAGGAAGGACCAGCAGATACCCCGCAGGCCCTTGCACGGGGAGATCTTTTCTGATCTTTGTTGTCCCGTGACCGACCATGGCCAGGAGTCACTTTGTTCTGAAATAACAAGCCCTTTGATCCAATCCAGGCTTGGCCATTCCTCAGGGAGCCTGAAAATTAATCCTCCTGTGTTCATCTGTTCTTATTAACCAGAGATTTTATTTTAAACAGTTTGTATTTTGACTGTGGGGTGATGGGCATAGTACTTAGCCCAACAGGCCAAATAGAATCTGTTTTCCTGAAATTCCCTTTATGAAGTGTTTTTCAACTGAGCTTGCCTTTATTTGGCACCTGGGAGTACTGACTTAGGGTTTTGGGTTTTTTTTTTTTTTTTTTTTGTGGCTTCCAGTTTGCAGATTGCTTTCTCTTCCGTTATATCCTTAACCCCGTGGCACCCCGACTCTGGAGGTGCTGCCTGATTTTACAGATGGGGAAACACACAAAGAGGCCCAGTAGCTACCAGTAAAGGGTATTCCACTTTCCATGCCCCTGTTGGCCAGGCGGGGGCCCTGCTCACATCCCTGTAACAGGGAGGGCTTGCATGGGAGGTGATGGCCTGAGTGCTGAGTGTGTGGGGAAGGCAAGGATCCAGAGCAGGCAGCTTGGAAACTCCTGCGAAGGAGGTGTCACTGAGCTCTTGAGCTAAAGGATGTTTAGGATCTGGACTTTAGGAGGGGGTTGGGAGCATTCCAGGCAGAGGGCAATGAGACAAAGTATGAAGTCAGCAGTGGCACGGTGGTATTGAAGAGTGGCCAGTGCTGTAGAGTGAAGGGAGACAGGGTGCAGTAGGGTTCAGATGTTGGAAGCCTCTTTTTCAGAAGTGAGGCTTTGCAGCTGGGCAGGTGCAGATTTGGATTGCAGCTCCAGTGCAGTGAGCTATTTGTCCTTGAGCAGGTCTCTCGCCTTCCTAGACCTGAGTGTCCTCGCCTGTGAGATGGGGTGAGGCTGAAGGAAGACAGCTGTCTCCACCTGTGACCCAGATGATAAGCACCTACCTCGTAGGGCCCCATGAGGAAGCCATGGGGAGATACTGAGAACAGAGCTGGCTGTTAATGACAGGTGTCCGGGCCGGCAGGTGAGCTGCCTCTGCTGTTCTAAGGCAGTGGGAGCCCCTGGAGAAGGCGAGGTAGGACATGACTGCATGTGGTTAGCAGGCCCGACTTTGTCACCTCTCAGGTGGCCCCTGTGGCCTGCAGGACAGTGATTCTGTGTGCCCACTCTCACATGAGTTCTCTTGTGGTCCTGTATCTACCCCGCTTGCCCACTCTCACAGCTGGCTTTACCTCTCCACATGCTGTCAAATGGCCAGCTTTGCAGAAGGTGCCAGTTCCTGGGAGCCTGGAGTTTGGAAGCAGCACTGACTGTGCTTTTGGTTTGCATCAGGGGGTTGTTTTAAAATAAGGGCTTGGTCTCTCCAAGGGAGGAATGTCCAGGATGAAATCTATAGAGTACTTGGGTGGACACAGGTCTGAACTTTAGGACCCATTTAGGATGAACAGAATTTGTTGTGTAGGGAGCTTGGGGCTACTCCTGATTCTTCCAGTGGTGACAGTCTCTAGAAATTTGTCCCCCAGGCACCTGTTGGGGCCAGGCTGTGTGAGGCCTGGGGATTCGTAGGCCACCAAGACCCTGGCCCCTTCATGTAGCTCACGGTCCCTGGTCTCATGGGTTGTCATAGTTGCCCCTGAGAGTGAGTGGTGGTCTGTGTCACAGCTGGGAGGTAAAGTAACATGGCCTACTCAGGACTGCACAGCTGTGGGCACGGACTTGAGGCAGGTTGGGGCTGGAAGCAGATTTTTAATTCCCAGCCTCTCTCTGCTCTGTACCCCTAAGGACAGATGTGGCCTTGATTTTGGGGAGGGTCATTTGGGAATCTGAGGAAGAGGTTCCTCACACCCAGAGCATGTGTGGGTCTGACAGTTTCAGGGGTGTCTGCCAGAGCTGTCAGCTCCTGGGCTGTGGCCTGTGGCTGCCCTCTTACGTCAGTGTTGCCAAGCAGCGCATGAGGGCCCCTATTGAATAAAACAAAGCTCTTTCCCCTGTTGTGACACGTGTCAGGTCTCTGTGCCCTCGAGTCTATTCTAACAACACCCTGTGTGCTTAGTTTGCTTTCCAATATGTGTTGATGACTGGGCCATCAAAGTTCTGTGACTTTTGTCCTGTGCTCCGGGCCTGCTGCGGAGGGCTCTGGACTGGGCAGACCTGGGTTTCAGTCCCCAGCCTCCCTCCCTTCCCTTTCTCACCTTTAATTTTTACTCTGCATTAATGTATTCATTTCCTAGCTCCCCACACCCATAAGAAATTACTGGAAACTTGGCTTAAAACAACAGAAATTTATTTTCTAACTGTTCTGGAGGCAGAATTCTAAAATCAAAGTGTGGGGTGGGGTTGGTCCCTTCTAGAAACTCCTAGGGAGGCCTTGGTCCCCTCCTCTCTCTGTGTCTGGTGGTGGGGGCAGCTCTCTGCTCATACCCAGCTCCCTCCAGCGCTCTCTGGGCCTCTCCCTGTGCTGTGTCCTTCCTCTCTCTGTGTCTGGTGGTGGGGGCAGCTCTCTGCTCATACCCAGCTCCCTCCAGCGCTCTCTCGGCCTCTCCCTGTGCTGTGTCCCTCCTCTCTCTGTGTCTGGTGGTGGGGGCAGCTCTCTGCTCATACCCAGCTCCCTCCAGCACTCTCTCGGCCTCTCCCTGTGCTGTGTATGAGGATACCAGTTACTGGATTGAGGGTCACCCTAACCCATGATGATGTCATCTTAAGGTCCTCAGTATATCTGCAAAGACCTACTTTTCACTACAGGTCACATTCATAGTTACGGGTTGTCACATTACTTGGGGGTTCCATTCAGCCCCCCACAGCCAGGCGCTGTGCTCAGGGCTCTAAGGCTCCATGCGCATGACCTGTAAGAGTTGTCATCATCCCTATTTCTCTGACAGGGATGCCAAAGCAAGGTTGCATGGCTCATGGTGAGGCAGGGACTCCAGGCCTGCAGACGTCAGGGCCTGGGATCGTAGCTGTCTCTCTGTGTGGAGCTGGGTGCCCTTGAGTGAGCGTCCTCCCTCAGTTTCTTCATCTGGAAGGTGGGTCTGGCCCTGGGGGATGGCCTGTGCTGGGCTTAAATGAGAACCTACAGGCCCGCCCCTTCACTTCCTTCTCTACCAGACACCAGGAGCTGGAGCCGGTTGGGCATTGCTGCCCCTGGCGTGTGTCTGACCATGGCCTTTTTTACAGGATGGACTCCAGCATCCCTCTGCAGGGCCCTTCCTGCCCACAGCCACCACCAGTGCCACAGGCCCGCTCCCGTCTCAATGCCACTGCCTCAGTGGAGCAGGAGGGCAGTGAAATGCCCGAAGCACCAGGGTCCCAAACTGGCCCTGGCCCAGGTGTGGGAGATGCAGCCACCCCAGCCAAGCCCTGGGCCCAGCGTGCCAGGAGCAGGGACAGAGTGGCTGGAACTGGTAAGCCATGGGAAGCCCAGAAGGGCTGTGTGGTAACACAGTGTGGGCACGGAGCTGTCTCTGCCTGGGTGCACTGTGAGGCCAGCCGCTTCCCTCACAGCCTTTCACCTGTACCTGTGCAGCGGGCGCAGTTCCTCGGGATGCCAGCACACCTCCCGTCAGTCCTGCTCCTGCTCAGCACTTTGCTGTTCCTGTTTGAGTCCGTGTTCCATTTGTTACAGATGAGTCCCTCCCTCGCTGTGCCCAGTCAGGGTGGCTGGCCATAAAGACGACTCTGCACTTTTAGGGATAAGACCTAGTTTGGGTGAAGTCCTGGGTGCTGGATGTCTTTTCTCTCGGGAGCATATGTGTGTGCATGTGTGTGGTGTGTGTGTGTGACATGGGTGTGTGAGTGTGTGTGGTGTGCATGTGTGTATGCATATGTGTGTGTGTGTGTAGGTGGCATTCCTTACCCCACCCCTGGCAGGATGCGGTGACCCTTGGTGTTCACAGGCTGAGCTGACATGAGGCTCTGTCCTGCCTGTGGTGGGTCTGAGTGAGGGGAGTCCCCACCTGCCTGCCTTGGTAGGGCAGCCCCTTGGTACCTTCTACAGCTCACTCAGCCCTCGGTCGTCCTCTGCCTTTCCCCTAGAGAGGCCGGTGGCCTGAAGGGGGTTACCCCAGCTCAGCAATGCCCCTCCCACCTTTGCAAGGGCCCAAATGTGGTGAGCCCCTGCTGTGTCCACAACCCTGCCCATGTGCCAACTCAGGACCCCTCAGAAGCTGAGGCACAGAATCTCAGTGACTGTCCAGGCCACTTACTGGTGAGTGACCCGTCTTTTCATACACTGGCCACCTCACTAGCAGAGCTAGAGGGCCCTCCCAGATCTGGGTGCAGTGGCTGGGGCTGCCTGGTTCAGCTCGTGCTGGGTCAGCCTCACCCACCCTCAGAAACTCACCCTGTCCTTGGGGTCTTTTGGCCTTTGTGTCTCCTTTGAAGATCACTAAGTTCCCCTGCTTTGTCTCCCTGCCCCTAGGATTGGGCCCATCCCTAAATGCTGCCCCCTCATCCACTGTCTCATGGCCAACGGGATCAGAGACCAGGGCTGTAAACACTTGGTTTTGATCTAGGTACTGCAGAGCAGCCTACAGAGGGCAGAGCCCCAGACCGTGTAAGTTTCAGACAGAAGTCAGCAAGCAGATGTGATTGGTGTGGCTTCCACCCTGGGGGTGGGAGTGGAGAGCAGCTCCAGTGAGGGACAGCTGGGGGCAGTGGGCCTGGCTTCTCTGAGTCACCGGTCACTGATGTGGGGCCAGCCATCCCTGCATACACTCAAGGGCCACAGGGAGGGTGGGGCCCAGACTGCCTCCCTGCAGTAGTTGGTGTGATAAGTTCGATTTAGCTTTCCTGTCTGCCCCACGGAGAGCATCAGCTAAAACATGATAGGTAAGCAGAGTGTGTGCTGAAATTACACGCTCCCCAGCAGGGTGCCTCTTAGGCCTGGGAGGCAGGCGCTGTTGCCACCCCACTTTTCAGAGGAGAACACTGAGGAGAAGAGAGCTTGAGTCAAAGGCCCAGTGAGTGCAGCTGGCGAGGGTGAAGTGGGGATTTGAAGCCGGGACTGTGAGCTTGTGCTCCTGATGAGCCACAGGCAACCAGCCACCTCAGGCATAGCACTAACTGATTGCCTGACGCCCTCAGGTCAGCCATGCCCAGGAGCCCCAGTCCTAGTCCTGGGGGCTGAGGGCAGTGGTGTGGACACCATGTTGTAGCCCCCTGGGGGTCACCTAGGAGAGAGCCCAGTCTTTCCTGGAGGGCCACCTGGAGAAGGCGCCATCTGAGCTGCCTCTTAGCCTGTGTACTTGGCAGACGGGGCCAGAGCTGCCCTGGGGTCTCCTGTCTCTGGCTGCCTCCCTGAGGACACCCCTTCTCAGCCTCTTCTTAAGCAAAAGAGGACAGGGGCTGCATTGGACGCTTCCCGTCCTGGCTTTGTGGCCTTGGCAAGTCACCTGCCACATCGGAACAGCGACTCAGGGCTTGGAAGCAGATGCTACTGGGGCAGACAGGTAAGGAAGCAGTGACCCAGGCTACACAGACCACTGGGAGGTGCCAGGCTCTTGTCTGAGTTATGTGGGTTCCAATGGGGACAAGGCTGAGCTGCCCAAGCTATATATCCCTGGGCCAGAGCCAGCTTCCTGGCCAGCTTGCAGCCCACTGATAGTGGGGGGCTGTTTCCTCACAGTGGCTGTGATAGAGTCCTGTGCACCTTCTCCCCCACCGTTGTCTTCAGCCCAGAGGGACCTGTTCTGCTCAACCCAAGAATGAAGCAGAGCTCTTTACCCCTGGTCCGTAGTGAGGTGTGGCCTCTGGGAAGCACTCTCTCAGTTCTGGCCAAGCAGGCCAGGGCCCGGAGGTGGACGTGGGGTGAGGGAATGAGAAAGGGCCTGTGCAGTGTGAACAGGGTCCTGGACCCAGGGACCGGTGACGGGGAGTTCAGCTGGGAGCTGCCAAGGAGGTCAGCCAGGCCAAGCTGGGCCCTGAGGGTCCAGGAAAGAGAGTGGGAATTCTTGTGAGTGTGATGGGAGCTGTTAGAGGGATTTAATTGGGAGATTGTTTTAGGGTGAACAGAAAACCACCTGGTGCTCTGTGGAGACAGCTGGTGGGCAGCTGGGAGAGAGGAGCTGCTGGTCTGTGTGGCTGCTGGGGGGTGGGGTGTCCAGTTTTCTGGCTGGAGCCAGCAAGTGGATGGTGGTGGCACAGCCTGAGATGGGGGCTTGGGAGCAATTCCTAGGGGGATTACACTCAGTCCTCAGAGGTGAGTGCAAGGGGGCCAAGGAGGGGCTGGGGCTCTAATACAGATTTGGGAGTGTGTAGATGCATGTGCTGAGCCTGCTGCCCTGGGTCAGGCACAGCAACAAGTGATGCTTAGCTGTGCTGTCTGGTCCAGGGTCCTGGCTGCTGATAATTGAGGGACTAGCTTTTTACATCTCCTATTCTGCCCTTACATGATCTGTCTGATTGCACTGCCTGTGCTGTGACCCCCACACCTTAGGTTAACCTGTTGTGAGGACTTGGTGGCAGTTTAGGTGTGGCTCAAACGTTGGTATCCTGAGTCCTTTGGAAGCGTGGCAGCGTGCCTGTCATGTGTTACTCTTAACCTCCTGCTTGGGCTCAAGGCCTTGAATGTCACCTCCAGGAAGCTTCCTACTGCCAGACTGGTCTCTGCAGTCACTTGCACGAGCCCTGACCCTGCGTGGGTGAACTGTGGTCATCCTTCCCTGGCACTGGGGCAGGCCTTCTTGAGGTCAGGGGTCCTGCCTTGCTCAACTCGGTGCCCTTGGATTCTGGACCCTTCATAAGAACAAGCATCAATCATAAAGAGAAACCCTCAAGCTGCCGATCCCAGCTGCCCCATGTGTGGGGTACCCCTTGGTGCAAGGCCACCGCGTCATGCCCTGGCCCAGGGATGGTGACAGCACCTGGCACACCTTCCTTTCTTTATGCCTTTTCCTTCAGCACAGCCCCATGTAGTGGCTGTCACCAGAGGAGCAGACCTGGAAGCCATCAAGGGAAGCTGTGAGAGGTGTGGCAGCACTCTTGGAAATGGGGGGATTACATCATATTTATTTACTACGTGTTTAAGATTGCACTCATCTTCTAAGAGTGTTTGACATACATCCAAAAATTTTACATTATTGAAGCCTATCTAGATGGCACCAGTGATGTGACGATGGAAGCCAGCTGCCTCATACCGGCCCTCTTGGACGAGTCTCATGCACAGTTGGAGCCAGGAGTTGGGAAGGAAGCCAGAGGCGTCCCCACTCCCTTTCCCGGGGGTGGGCCTGACCCTCCCAATGCATAGGAAGATACCCCTCTACTCCTTTCCACTTCTACAGAATATCTGCTCAAATCAGGGAGTTGAACTTGGCAGTAAGCCCAGTACATGCTGTGTTCTGAGCTATGCCGGGATTTGGGGGCACAGAGAGGAAAGCTGTAGGCCCTGCTCATGGTGACTCCCTGGTTGGACCCCCGTCTGTCCTTTCCTCCGTTTGCTCTCTGTGCATTGTCCAGTGTGGTTCAGGGAGTTGAGGAGAAGTGGTTGCCTACCCCAGTGGGCATAGATGGTATCCACAAAGGCTGGTGGAGCCCATGACAGGACGGGCCAGGTTCCAGCAGGAATGGCAGTGGCCTCTGCCAGGGTTGGGGTGGGGGTGTCCTGGATCAGCGCTCCTTACCTTGCTGGCTCAGGAGGAAGCGTAGGTTACTTACTGATTCAGTGTGGCATCTGTGAGTCCTTCAAATGCATGGGATCCATGGAAATGGGTAATGTCAGAGGATGAGGGGTGTTCTCCATGGATCCTCTCCAGGTTAAGGAGACTGTCTGTGGGCATACAGCCTGAATGATGCTATTTGGAGATTGATAGGAAGATTTTCTAAAGACAACTAGATTCAGGACCCTTTCAGTTGTGAGGGACAGAAGCCCACTATAAAGCCGTACACACAAAAAAGGGGGCAAAGCAAATGGGATGGATTAGTCGCTGTATCTGGAGAGTCTAGATTATTTTACTTCCAGTGTGGCTGGATCCAGAGCTTAGATGACGTCATCAGGAAGTGCTCTCTCCCCTTCCCCAGCTGATGCTTTCCTGTGTCGCCCTCTTTCTCTGGTAGTCTCATCCCACGGGGGGCCCTCCAGGCTGGCATCCACCTGCCAAGACCAGCAAAAGGAGAAGGCCTGTTTCTCAGTAGTTCTGGCACAAGCCCCCTTGGCCTGACTTGGGTCTGTGTGTGTCCCTGAACCAGGCACTGTGGTCAGGGAGATGTCACAGAGTGCTCCGATTGGCCAGCTGGGCCTGCCTGCCCTCCATGTGCTGTGGGAGAGGGCAGTGCCACCTGGGCTGCAAGGACTCAGAGTGTCCCAGGGTGCTTCCCCAGTAGGGGCATCAAGGAATGAAGCATTTCATGGTCCTTAGTGGTGCACACTGACTCAGCCGGCTTCTGCGCAGCATCGAGCAGGAAGCATGTTGGGTTTTGCCTTAGAACCCTCCAACTGGTCTATAGTTGGAGCCCAGATTGGGGTTGTTGTGGAAACATTTCCACCACTGCCACAGGGAAGCTTGAATAATAAGAAAGTTGTGTACATCTCAAAAAGATTCTACATATTGGGGTGACTTCTTGAAATGTCAGGCTATGAATAACTTCTGTGAAAAATTAATCATGGACTAGAAGAGTCTTAGGCAACAGATGTAGGCTTCCATCTTCTGGTTCTGTTTAAAAAAGGAAAAAACTAATGTGACTTATGAATTTAATTAATTAAGAAAAGAAGTTTGAACTCATGAGAGGGGCTGGTACTGTGCTGGAAAGTATGGGATCAGCGATGGCCCCAACCCTGGGTCACCTGAGAGAGGTGGCGAGTAGGGAGAGAGAAGACCCCTCACATACTACAGAGCGTCTCATTTCTTCATAAATCATACTGCCAGATCAATAGTAACAATTAGATTGAAGACCTGTGCCGGTCACACAGCACCTTACATGGAGAATGGATTTGTGGATTCACGCGTGGATCAGTGTTACTCTGAATACAGTCCTCAGGGAGCCCATGGCAGGGCCTCTTGCGGCAGGCTTTGTCTGAGCCCTTCCACAACGCGTCAACCTGTGCTGAGCCCATGGCCAGAAGGCACATTGCAGGGGCTGGAAGGGGTGATGGCAGCAAGAAGAGAGAAACAACCTTGATGGATTGGGAAACACTGGCACCAAGGTCTGAGGCCACTGAGAAGGTGTGGCAGCGTCCCCAGTGCTGCTCTGTGGGCCTGGAGCCATCTCCAGGGAAGCTTAGCCCCAAACTGCTCCCTGTTAGCAAGCTGGCCACCAAAAGGGCTGACATACATGCGGAGGTCTGGTGAAGAATCCTTCAAATTCCTCCTTCCCGAAACACACACCTCACCTGTGGGAGCTTCATCTGCTGCCTGCACCTTTGAGTCACCCCAACCTCCTGTCTTCTCCACACTGGATGTGACCGTGGAGCCTGGTGAGCTTGTGTTATCTCAGCCATTTCCCATGCTGCCTCCTGTCAGAGTCCTGCCTCTCACAGACATGGGTGTCCTGCAGGGCCAGGTGGCGTGGGTGCTGTAGAGCCCAGCTCAGAGCCTGGCACAGGGTGGTTTGGGGAAAGCTGTGGATTAATTAGACAAGGAGGGCCATTCCTTGGTGTGTTGTCTCTGGGGACCGTGCATCCTTTCCTGTTGTCAGTAAGGTTATAGTGAAAGGTGTGGCTGTTTAAAGCTTTTCTAAGTTGGAATAACTTTTTAGAAAGTAAAATACAGGATGAGCCATAATGATGTTTAGGCCCTCAGCTTAGTAATGCAGCTAGGGAACCTATGTTAGGAAAATAACTTACCAGAAGAAAAGTATACACCAAAATTGTTTGTGGCACCATTTTTTAAAATAAGGGATTATTGAGAACAACCTGAAAGACCAAACAGAGGGAAAGTCCAGTAAATTCAGCATGTCCTTTTGGTGGGATTTATAAGCCCTTGAAATAGTGAACTGACTGCAGTGCAGTGCAATAATCCCCTGCAGTGGCCTGAACGTTTGCCTCCCACAGTGCGTGCGTGTTCACCCCCAGAGTGGTGGTGTTAGAAAGCAGGGCCTTCGCAGGTGATGAGGTCATGAAGGTGGAGCCCTCTTGATGGAAGTGGTGCCTTATAGGAGAGGCCCTGGGGAGGCACAGCAAGAAGACCCATGAACCAAAATGGGGCCTTGTCCAAGGCTAGATCTGTGGGCACTTTTCTCCTGGACTTTCCAGCCAGAACCATACAAAATAATTCTCTCTTTCTATTTGTGGTGTTTTATCATAACAGCCTGAATGGATGAAGATAATCACTGTTAAGTAAAAACTGTTAATACTGTGTTTCCCTGAAAATAAAACCTACCCCAAAAATAAGCCCTAGCAGAATTTCTATGCATTTGTTAAATATAAGCCCTACCCCCATAATAAAACATAGTGATGGGCGTGGCTATGCTCTTCAAAGCCACTCCATGCATGTCAGCACGGAGTGGTAAAGAAGACTGGAATACCTTTTATCTGCCACAGCTCCTTTCTCCGAGCCGTTGGCACTTGCGCAGGTGCACGTGTGGTAACCACCATTGCAGGCATCCTACTGCGCATGTACGAACGGCTAGGGGAAAGGAGTTCACGCATCACTAGCACCAGCCCCACCAACAAGGTCAGCTCCCCCTGTCAGGTTCCAGAAGAAGATGACTTAACTGTATTTCAATAAGTGCAGGCTCGGCGCCTGTGGCTCAAGCGGCTAAGGTGCCAGCCACATACACCTAAGGTGGTGGGTTCGAATCCAGCCCGGGCCCACCAAGCAATAATAATGGCTGCAACCAAAAAATAGCTGGGCGTTGTGGTGGGCGCCTGTGGTCCCAGCTACTTGGGAGGTGGAGGCAGGAGACTCGCTTGAGCCCAGGAGTTGGAGGTTGCTGTGAGCAGTGAAGCCATGGCACTCTACCCAGGGGGACAGCTTGAGCCTCTGTCTCAAAAAATAAATAAATAAATGTAGATTATTCTATTATACTTAATAAAAATAAGACATCCCCTGAAAATAAGCCCTAGTGTGTCTTCTTGAGAAAAAATAGATATAAGACAGTGTCTTATTTTCAGGGAAACACGGTATCAAGGTGGGTGTATACTGGTCATAAACTCCAAAAAACGTGTCTGTTGTTGACACGATCCTGAACTTGATTAGTTGGGGTGCTGAGTGTTGGGTGCAGGTTTTTTTTTTTTTTTTTATTACTTCAATCCTGGGCTTTCAAACAAGTCCTCTGATCTTTCTTGATCCCTGGCTAGAGAACTGAGGGGGTGATGGTGGGACTGGGTCTGTGCCCCTTCATTCCCTTGCCCCCTTCACAAAACTCCATGGTGCTGTTGAGATCCACCCCCCTGGATGGAGTTTGCTCTCACTGCTCTGGCACTGTGTGTGGAATTGGAAGGCAGGCAGCTGCCGCCTAGACATCTCTGTCTCTGTGCCTGTCCTCCTGGCCTGGTTTTTAAAGGGACAAGTAGCACTGGGTCTTCTAAAGACCACTATTGCCTTCCCCTCTACTTCTCTGACCAGTGGCAGCATCTGGCTTGTGACATTCTGTTTGTTTCTTCCATGTTGAAGGGCCTGTAAGGCGAGATGTGGAAATCTCCTTTGAGGAAGTCCTGGAGAAGGCCAAGGCTGGGGACCCTAAGGCGCAGACAGAGGTGAGGATGCAATGTTGGCAGGGGGCTCAGGACAGGCCCCAGTATGGCAGGCCCAGCCAAGAGCCTACAGCTTGAAGAGTCAGTGCCTGGGAACGGGGATTGGGGTCATTGTGTGTCCCACATGCAATACTTTGTGTTGGTTGAGTTCCCACATTCTGTGTTGATTTTTCTCCCTGCTTCCCTCTGGGGACCAAGGCTCATCCCCTGTCCACCTCACACCTTACTTGGACATCACCTCTTCTAGGTCATCCTCCCTTCTGTCTGTCCTCCCTGTGCCTGGCTTGCTCAGTGGACACACAACTTTCCCCGTGCTTCATGCCGTATATGCCGAATGCTCTCATCTCCCTGGTGTCTGTTCACCTGGCCACTAGCTGTGTGGCCACAGAGCAGTGACTGTTCCCTTGGGCATCTGCCAGGGCCAGGGTTTGTGCCAGTGCGGGGGTGCAATGGTGAGCCACACAGACATGGGTCACGTCCTCATGGGGTGACAGGTCAGTGGAAAAGGCAGACAGAACCCGCTAAATAGACACATAAATGAGATTACTGAGTTCCGGTGAGGGGAGACGCAAACAGGATGCTGAGCCAGGAGCTGTGGGAGTCCTGGTGCCCTCTGTGGAGGGCCGTCCCTGCCAAGGGCTGACCCTGCACACCTGGGCAGTGTGGACAGGAGAGCCATGAGTGGAGGCCGAGGTGGGAGGAGCTTGGTGGGTTTCAGGAACCCAAGTGCATGGGGAAGAGAGGAAGGAGGGGTGTTAACATCAGCACAGTGATCACCATCTCATGTCACTCTCAGCGTGTCATCGGAGAGGGGAATTACCATGTCTGTTCTTGAGATGCAACTAAGGCAAAGAAGGCTTGAATGATTTGCCCCAATTTATATAGCTCTTGCAGAGGAGCTGGGGTTCAGACCCAGGTCTGGGGGCTCTGGGACCCAGCACTTGGTGCCTCAGGAACCACCTGTTGGCTATATCAGTGCATAGATCTCTGGTTGCATTTCTCAGCTTAGAGTCTAGGGTACCAGGGGGAGGTGGGGAGGACCTCAGCGCCCAGCCCCTGATGTGGCACATGGGGAACCCAAGACCCCAGGAGGAGAAAGGGATGAGCTCCAGGCAGCAGCACTGTGCCCTGTGCCTGTGCATCTCACCTCTGCTTTCACTGCCAGGCCTCCCTGGGGAGGTGACCATGCCCACCTTCCCAGAGGTGTCAAGCCTGTGTAAACTGGTCCCGAGCAGCTGTTTCCTACCACCTCACTCTTTCCCTTTGTACATGGTTCAGCAGGTGACCACAGCCATCTGGAATGATTTCCCACCCTCCCTTTTCCTTATGGGTATATTGTACTTAAAAGTTCCTTCTGCAACCCATTTCCCAGGCATTCAGAGATTGCGGAGCACAGCACTTATGTAGGCCCCGTCTTTCCTCTGGGCCTCACTCTTTCCATATGTAAAATAAAAGGACTGGACCATGTTGGCAGGTTTTTTGCAAAGGGCTGGATGATACATATTTTGGACTCTGTGTGGTGTCTGTTGTAACTACTCAGCTCTGCCTTTGAGTGCACTCACACAGCATGGCTGCACTTGTGATCCAATAAAACTTTATTTATAAAAATAGACAGTGGGCCAAATGTGGCCCATGGGCCCATGCCAAACCCAGCTTCTCTGGCCCTCTCCAGCCCTGACTATCTTGAGAGGTGGTAAGTGGGCCCAGTCATAACTCTTTGTTTCTATCCACTGTTAATGTGCCTTGGTGATGGGTGGGTAGGAGCTGCTGAAGGGAAAACATTGGTAGACCTTGTAGCCCTCCTTCTGAGGAAGGAGGTGGCCACATCTGCCTCCTGGTGTTTTAAGGAGGAATGCATGCCTCCTAGAGCCTACCCTCGTGTAGATGCCCAGCAAGCCCCATTCCTGTCCCATTCTTCTTGCCTATTGACAAAGGGGGTGGCTGGCTGGATTGGAGGGGCAGGAGAGGGTCTGAGAAGCTGGAGGCAGAGTGGTGTCTGGTTTGCAGGTGGGAAAACGCTACCTGCAGTTAGCCGACGATGCAGATGAAGAGCTCAATAACTGTACCGCTGTGGACTGGCTGATCATGGCTGCAAAGCAGGGCCGGCGGGAAGCTGTCAAGCTCCTTCGCCGGTGCTTGGCAGACAGAAAAGGTATGTCCACATGAGGCTTAGGACAGCTGCCTGAGGGACAGATAGTTGGTAATGCCACCTGCTCACCAAACAACAATAAAATTTTTTTTAATTTTTACTTGTTGGGGAATCACTGAAGGTACAAAGAGCCAGGTAACACTGCTTGCATTTGTTGGTTAAAGTCCCTCTAATAAAAGTGTCCTGCCCCAAAGAAGTGTGTCACATACTGTGGCCCTTCACCCTCTCCCTCCTTCCCTCTCTCCTTTCCCCCCACCCTAACCCCCACCATCTCCTAGTGTCAATTGTCCTCATATCAGAATTGACTACATTGGATTCTTGCTTCTCAATTCTTGTGATGCTTAACTAAGAAGAAATGCTCATTGCCCCTAATTATCAGAGAAATGCAAATCAAAACCACCCTGAGATATCACCTGGCCCCAGTGAGAATGGCCCACATCACAAAGTTTCAAAGCTGCAGATGCTGGCATGGTTGTGGAGAGAAGGGAACACTTTTACACTGCTGGTGGGACTGCAAACTAATACTACCCTTTTGGAAGGAAGTATGGAGAATCCTCAAAGAACTCAAACTAGACCTCCCATTTGATTCTGTAATCCCATTACTGGGCATCAGAAGAAAAGAAAATCATTTTATCATAAGGACATTTGCACTAGACTGTTTATTGCAGCTCGATTTACAATTGCCAAATTGTGGAAACAACCTAAATGCCCACTAATCCAGGAATGGACTAATAAGCTGTGGTGTATGTATACCATGAAATACTACTTAGCCACTAAAAAAGATGGTGAATTTACATCTTTTGTATTAATTTGGTCGGAGTTGAAATGAGTTCTTAGTAAAACAATAAAATATTAACAACAGGAAAGCCTGATGCTGGTGATGCCATTGGGAAATGAGCACAGTTTTTGTTTTGCCAGTGGCTTCATCATTTTAGTTATTGTTTCTTGAGCCTAACTTGGGATATTTGACAAACCAAGCCTTTGTCGTTCTCTTTGGCTTATGTTGGTGTCTGCAAGTGGTAACCAGTTATAGCCCTCTTCTCTGCTAGATTCTGGTCCAACCTGGGCAGTAGATTCTGGTGCCAGCTGAGGAGGAGGGCCAACTTCACGTTGGTAAAGCTGGGAACTGTGGCGTGGCCTGCAATCACAGTGGTAGATCCCCTGGAGCCAAGCTCTCCACCAATCTGGGCATAGCAGCTGGGGCCGGTGGGCTCATGAAGATGTGTGTAGGCCTGCTCACCATGGGGGAGGTGGACTGACCTTTCAAAACTGGGAGGAGGGGGCTCAGTGCCTGTAGCTCAGCAGCAGCTAGGGCGCCAGCCCCATATACCAGGGCTGGCAGGCCCAAGTCTGCCAAACAACAATGACAACTACAACAACAAAATAGCTGGGTATTCTGGGGGTGCCTGTAGTCCCAGCTACTTGGGAGGCTGAGGCAAGAGAATTGCTTAAGCCCAAGAGTTTGAGGTTGCTGTGAGCTGTGATGCCACTGCACCCTACTGAGGGTGACATAGTGAGTGAGACTGTGTTTCAAAAAACAAACCAACTGGGAGAAGGTTGAGAGGGGAGGGGACAGGGGATGGAGTGGGGTGGGGATGCAGCCCAGGCCTCTTGCAGTCAGTTAGGCATCCTCCTCCCCAACGGGAGCAGCTGATTCCTGGAGAGAATCCAGGAACGCTGTGCTTCCTGAGAAAAGCCTCAAGGAAAAAGGAAAGTGCACATCACCAAGGTGTTTTTTTAATGGTGTTTTTCAGATTGTAATAGTCTTTTATGCTTATCATAGAAAACTTGGAATATTTAGAAAGCATAAAGATACAAATTACTCATAACCTTGAAACCCAGAGAGAAGCACTCCATATTTTGGTATATGAGGGCTGTCTGGAAAGCGTCCAGCCATCGTGGACACATTTTTGTGTGTTATGTTCCTAGATACTTTCCAGACAGCCCTTGTATTTCCTTCTGGTTTTGTATCATCTTTTAAGAGTTGCATTTATTATATGGAACCATCTTTCTTTGAAAATTAGACTGATGTTTTTGGGCAAAGAGAACACTGTTAGCCAGAATTTCTCACCAACCCAGCCTCTCCTCTCTGAAGCATGTGGAATGACCTTGAGCATGCTGGGGCTGGCTGGAGTGGGCTTGTGCGGCTTTTACAACTGGTGTAAGGAGCCAGAGGTTCCTAGAGGGTGCCGGACAAATAGCCTAAGGGTGCCAGGGCCACGCAGGGACAGACCTCAATGTTCCTCACAGCCCCACAGCACTTTCTGATTAGAAAAGGAATTTTATGTTCATTTGGAAATTTGGGGAAAATGTTTAAAAGGAGACAAACATCAAGTCTTCCATGCCAAGTCTTACTGCCCTGTGGGGAGAGTTGTGCTGGCCACTGGATGTGAAGGGAAGAAGGCGGCCCCTGACCTGCTGTGGCCCTTGCTCACCCCCTGCCCCATGGCCAGTCTTTGTCTCCCTCAGAAAGGGCTACTCATGTTCAAGACACGGGGGCCCATGCCCATGGAGTGCTGTAGACACCAGGACAGCCCCAGCATTGTTCCCGGGCAGGTAACTGGAGTGAGACTGTGCTAGGTCCCAGGGACAAAGCCCTTACTGCCTCCTGTCTTTCAGGCATCACATCCGAGAATGAGCAGGAGGTGAGGCAGCTTTCCTCCGAGACCGACCTGGAGAGGGCCGTGCGCAAGGCCGCCCTGGTCATGTACTGGAAGCTCAACCCCAAGAAGAAGAAGCAGGTGGCTGTGTCAGAGCTGCTGGAGAATGTTGGTCAGGTCAACGAGCATGGTATGCAGCCCCATCAGGTGCCACACTGCCCCCGGGGGACTGGTTCCTGGGCAGGAAGCTGAGTGGTGGTCATTGACAGGCCAGCATCGACCTGGCTCAGTGCTCATCTTTGAACCAATTAAGGGGGGTGGTCCACCCAGTGCTCTGTGACTACCCCCCTCACAGGTGGATGGGCTGTTCCTCCTGGAGAGGAAGCACCTGGTGGCTACATCGAGTGTCATAGCTAGAGACACAGAAGTGGCCACATGCTGCCCAACAGCTGCAATAGAGACCCCAGGCCTGGGGTCCCCAGAACTCAGAATGCCCTAGGATCCTTTGCGCAGGTTTTAGTGGGCTGCAAGGCACGAGGGGATGGTCACCCTGCCTGATTCTCACTACCCTGTCCCCTGCAGATGGAGAGGTGCAGCCAGGCCCTGTCCCGAAGTCCCTGCAGAAGCAAAGGCGGATGCTGGAGCGCCTGGTCAGCAGCGAATGTGAGTTGCCCCTGCCCTGCCCACACCTAGCACCCACACAGGCTCCTGTCTTTCCCGTGAGGCCCACAAAGGGACCCACCAGGATCTCAGTCTGTTAAGTGCCAGTGTTCTGGGACCTGGGCCCTGGGCCCAGGGCCCCGCCCACTGTGAGTGCATGTGCCGGAGGGAAGACAAACAGACATGGAGACTGCAGGGGGACGGTCCCTGGGGGACAGAGAAATGCTGGGAAGGAGGTGCTGCCTCCATGGAGGATGAGGGGAGGGAGCTAGATGTGGGAGCAACAGCAGGAGTACAGCCTGGGGAGAGCCACAGGTTGAGGGCTTGGCTCAGTGTGGGCCTTTGTGGGGCAGGGCTGAAGGGCTAGAGCATGCATTGGGAACAGAGGCGTGGGGGCACGATGAACTGGGGGTGCCTTTTGGACATCTGGGGCCAAAGAGTTCGAGGAGACTTCACACCCTCCATGTGCAGCCACTGGCCTGTGGCCCACGTCGGGTTCTGGTCTGGAGAACTCTGGGCTCCCATCCAAAAGAAAACAGACAGGTGTGGGGCCTCGTGGGTCACTCAGCATTAACGGGAGCTGAGCAAAGATCCAGGCCTGCCACAGACTCTTCTTGTGACCTTGGGCAGGTTTCCCTTTTCTCTCTGGGCCTCAGTTTCCTCTTCTGAACAGTGAGCTGGTCAGATCAGAGGACCAAAAGACCTCTCCTGTCCCAGGATCTTCTGCCAGCAGTAGGGGGTCCCTGTTCAGGTGGGAACACTGGTGACACTTAGACCCCCACATCTGAGTGGGCAGAGGGGGATGTGTGGGCTGCGGTTTTCTTGCTCCACTTGGGGGAGGCAAACAGACATCACACTGAAATGCTGAAGTGGGAAGGGCTCTTCCTGATGGGCCAGAGCGACAGAGAGGCTGAAATAGCCTCTGCCTCTGAGGCGTCAGCACCCAGCTGTGTTGGAGTGAGGCACCCCCCACTGAGGTCACTTTGCAGGTGGGGTTCTAGTCCCCCAGCTGCCCCACTGCCCTGCTCTGGCTTCCTGGCACTGTGTTGGGCCTGGCAGGATCAGTACCTCTAGCCTGTGGACCCCTCCCTACCTAGGCCTTAATGACATGGGACCGGCCCAGTTCCCTCTGAACTAGAATGTCCTTGTTAGGTGTCACCCTGTTCCTCTTCCTGGCTTTCCAGCAAACTCCCAGGAAGGGCCATCTGTGTCACCATCTCAAATTCTCTTCTCCTATACTTGACCAAACCATCAGTAACCCCCTTGGCTAGGTCACTTTCTGCTCTCATTTGGCCTAACCTGTGGGCAGAGGTGGCTACTGTTCCTCCTTAAAGCCCTCTCCCCTGGCCTAGGGCCCTTGATGCCACACTGGCTGCTCCCCTTCAGTGTCCTGAGACCAATTTCCTATCTCCCAACCCATTCACTCCAGTGGATGATGTTGGATAGAGGGGTTAGTGGGCATGTAGGAGGCCTTCGGTGGAACCTGCTGGAGCCGTCAGTAAGCATGTAATAACACATCATGTTAGGTGCAGGGGTTAGTAGGTGCATAGTAGGCCCTCAATGGATCATATTGGGTGGAGGGGTTAGCAAGTGGCTGGCCAACAGGGCATCTTGTCACTAGTGCTGTGAGAAGTTCAGTGTTGGCTTGAGAGACAGATAGTGTCGGCGGGTGCTGGAGTTGTGGGGGATGAGGGCTTGGCAATGGAGCTAGCTTAAGATGCAGGTCATCTCCAGGTATCAGTAGCTAGGGCCGGAGGGACACTGGAGCTGGGGAGCATATTCCAGGGGCAGGGGATTGGGGAGGCTGGCAGACCTGCCCCTTCCCTCTCCACCAGCCTGGTCCCCTCCATTAGACACCCAGGGAAGGGCGTCCTCCACCCAAACCCACTCAGCAATTCCTCCGCTTGGTCTCTGGCCACTGCCCGTTCCATCCAGCCACGTGAGGGTAATGGCAGGGTGGAGAGGGCTGCAATGCGGCAGGGGGTGGGGTCCATGCTGTTTTCTCTTATGCTTCAGCCAAGAACTACATCGCACTGGATGACTTTGTGGAGATCACCAAGAAGTATGCTAAGGGCATCATCCCCACCAACCTCTTCCTGCAGGACGATGACGAGGACGATGAGCTGGCAGGAAAGAGCCCCGAGGACCTGCCACTGCGCCTGAGGGTGAGTGGCGAGACCCCGGAGAGGCCCTGCTGGCCTCCGGGATGCACATCCCTGTCACTGCCGAGCACCCCTGGTGCTTTCCAGGAAGCTGTGGGTGGGAGTGTCTTGCAGCTGTGCCTCTTGTCCCTTGAGATGTCTTCTGTCCCCATGTGAGGATGTGTTCTCAGGAGGGAGGCCTTTCTTAAGGCAGGCTCAGAAACGTGCTAAGTGCAGGGGCCCTCTAGTTTGCTGGTGCAGGCAGGGTTGGAGGCAGACTTTGATTTGGCCTTTATCACTTAGAAAAATTACCTGTTTATGGCCCAGAACAGAGGTCAGTGCCCTGGAGGTACTTTCCCTCAAAACTAAGTGCTGGTCAGCACTCGTAGCTCAGTGGGTAGGGCGCCAGCCACGTACACCTAGGCTGGTGGGTTCAAACCCAGCCTGGGCCAGCTAAACAGCAATGACAACTGCAACAAAAAAAATACCCGGGCGTTGTGGCGGGCACCTGTAGTCCCAGCTACTTGGGAGGTTGAGGCAAGAGAGTCACTTAAGCCCAAGAGTTGGAGGTTGCTGTGAGCTGTGACGCCATGACACTCTACCCAGGGTGACATAGCGAGACTGTCTCAAAAAAAAAAAAAAACACAAAGGCTAGGGAGGACATGCAGAGGTGCCTTCTGGTCCCTGGTCTTCAAGGACTCAGGGAAGAGAGGCTGACTGTTAGGGGAGGGTGGGCAGCACCTGTTGGGGGTGACGACAGGCACATGTGGAGGACGTGAGCAGCCCAGGCGGCAGGGAGGGAGCCAGGAGCAGGCCGCCCAGAGACATGGGCCCAGCTCCCTGCTTGCTGGCTTGTTTCATTGGTCATACGGTTGGGCCACAGGTGCAGACAACGGGATGTGGCCCAACAGCCTCTTACAAAGTTACCCAAATTCAGCTCAATTGGTTGAATTACATGTGTTCATATCTCACTGTGTGGAGAGCACCAGGATTTCCAGAAGTTTGGCCGCCTGACCCAGACAGGTCCATCAGTATACTGTGGCCAAGAAGGCCCCAGTCAGCACCAGGACCCCAAACAGATGATTGTTGTCACACCATTGTGGGTGTTAAGTTCATGGCGTCTGTGTCTTCTTAACTCACTGAGGGCCTGCAAGAGCCACTGTCAGTGTCCAGACAGGGTTGGGGGCAATTGGCTGAAAGAGTAGTTTACTGGAGCCAGGAGTGTGGGGAGAGTCAGGGCAGGCCACCCTCTGCGGGGCAGAGCAGGCACTGAAGCACCTTAGGAAAGGCTGCAGCCAGAACATCAGGTGTGATGCCTTGCTCTGGGGACACGGAGCTAGACCGAGGCTGAATGTGAGTCCCCATCAGAAAGCAAAAATCCTTGCCCTTCCCATTGGGGACAGTGGTGTGTCCAGGGTGTAGATGTTCTGAGACGTAGGCCAGTACAGCTAACATCTGAAGCCAGGTTGCTGTTGGTCTTGGAGCCAGCCCCAGCCAGCACAGTATTTGCAGATAGGATGCTGTCATCTCCTAACTGACAGGGAAGAAGGGGCTGGGCCATGTGGCTGGGTCTTCAGCAAAAAGGAGGTGCTCCCCCAAATGCCAGTGAGGATCAGAGGTGAAAGGGTAACTTGGGAGGGGGCACCGTAGCCTAGGTGTCCCCTTTTATCCCTGGGCATAAGTTTCTTACTGCCTTCTTCCAAATGCATTCTGTTTGGATAGGGAATTATATGTCACCCCACTAACGGATGACAAGCTCAGTGCTGTGACATATCTGAACGTTGTTTTTAGAAGGAAAAGAGTTAAAGTATCCTGACAAGAAACAAACGAGGCTCTGCTTTCTTTCAGTTTTGAACCTGTGAGAGCACTTTGATTCCTTTGCAATTTGTTGTATTCAGAGGCTTTTGCAAAAGGGAGAGGTAATGAATCATCACAAGCTTCTCCCAAAACTAAAAGCTGGAACAGCTTGTAATAGCCTTTTAGAGAACAAAGAATGGGAAACATACTTTGGAGAGGTCTTCTTCACCAAAGTGAAAAGCAACAGACACCTCTTAGTGTGCTAACGTTATACCCATAATGAATGTTCCAGACTGCAAGCCTGGAAGCATAAGGTGCCATGACAGATAAAACCCTCTGAGAAGTATGTTCAGTGATATTTGAAAATTCTAACATTTTTTTACATTAAAGTATTGGAAAATCCAACCCGTGAGCATTTTTGTGGGCAGGTTTGAGGAGAGTCTTGTTTGGGTTTGCGGGCCCGGTGATGCACCCAGGTGGGCTCCCGGCCCACCCCCTCCCTGTGAGACTCTGGTTTCTTACATCAGCAGAGGGGCTGAACCCCTCTGACCTGGGCGTCACTGTTCTTTTTGTGAACCAGATTCCTTACTATATTCTTTTAATTTCATTTTTCTTCCATCTCAAGGAGGAGTTTATTTTAATTGTTTGGACATTCTGTGCAGAAAAAGAGACTAAGCTCTTCAGTCTCACAGTTTGGTGGAGCCCAAGAGGGAGGGCTTGGGTGGGCTACAGGGTGCAGAGATTGGGCCCTTAAAAAGGAGACAGTTCCCTGGTCATTGAGCCCAGGTGTCGGGCTCCCCCCTATGCTGTCCAAGCAGAGGCTGGATGCCATCAGGCATTATGTTCTAGAATCTTCCTTGTCCTTTAAAGACTCTTTTAACCAGGTGATTATGAAGCCCTCTGGTAAAAATGATACACAGCTTTGAGTCAGATAGGATTTCAGATTAATTTTAACAGTAGGCCAGAGTCACCTCTGGTCATCTTGCTGTTAACAAGGTCCCCGCCATAGGGATTAGCTTAGCAGGCGGCGGCTGACGCACACGTTGACTCATGTCCTAGCTGTTGATTTTAGCCATCTGGCCTGGCATCAGAGTGAAGGGTCTCCTCCCCGAGAAACCCAGAGGGGGTTCAGTTTTGTAAATGCTGGTTTGCCCTCTGGCAAGTGTCAGACACACCCCTATGGCTGACAAGGCCCTTCTGGTCTTCCCTCTTCCCCATGTCCTAGCAGGTGTGGGCGTCCCTCTGCTCATGGGAGGCTGGTGGCCCCAGAGAGAGCTGGAGGGCCTTAAGCTGGTTTAGTCATTTATTTGCTCGTTATAAAGCAGAGATTAAGTGGCCTGTCTTATAAGAAGCAGTGAGGCTCTTCACCACGTGTGTGTGGGAGTGTGCACACATACTCATCTTTAAATGTGCTGGTCCCCAATGTGAGCCCTTCCTGCTCATCTCTGGAAAAGTCAGTCCCCCAGCTGCTTCCAGGTGTTCTCCGTTGGCGGCCAGGGCTCTGGGCAGATGGGGCCACATTCCAGTGCTGTCATGCCGCTGCCCAGGGCTCCTCCTCAGCTTTCTGGTGGGTCCGAGGAGGCTGGCTGTACCCAGCCCTGCAGGGATGGGTTATCTGGTTGCTCCCTCCCATGCCTTGGTGCTCAGGCCTGACTCTGTCATGCAGCCCCTCGATGAGCTCTGGGCACTGAGGGGCTCCACTCCTTGAGTTGGTCCAGACCCTGTGTGTCATACTTCATGATAACTGGCACCTTCCATGGCCACTTTGTCGCTTCACTCCCTCCAATCTCTGTCCCCATCTCCCCTATAACCTGGCATGGCCAAGGGCCTTCAGAGTTCTGCACAGACCAGGTGGAGGCGGGAACTGCCGTGAGTGCAGAATCGCCTCCGCCTCCCTCCTAGGCTGCTCTCCTCCACCTCCCGCAGCCCCTCCTTCCTCTTTACTGTCTTAATGACCTTTCTGTGGGGGAGTTGGGGGGTACCAACACAGGGAGGGGAGGGCTGACCTTGAACGTGGCTGTGTGGGTTGGTTTGTTAGAAGCAGTACAGAGGACATATGCTTGTGTGTGTGCATGTATGTAGGGTGGGTATGCACAGGTGTATGTATGCAGGGGTGGGTGGGTGCAAGTGCATATCCTGCGTGTGTAGGGTGGGTGGGTGGTAGCAAGCAGCTGCTTTTCAAGTCTCCAGCAAAAGCTGTTCCTCTGGGCTGGATGTGGTGGTTCACACCTATAATCTCAGCACTTTGGGAAGCCGAGGCAGGTGGATTGCCTGAGCTCACAGGTTCGAGCCAGAGCAAGACCCCATCTCTAAAAATAGCTGGGTGTTGTGGTGGGTGCCTTTAGTCCCAGCTACTTGGGGGGCTGAGGCAAGAGAATCACTTGAGCTCAAGAGTTTGAGGTTGCCATGCCCTCTACCGAGGGCAACAAACTGAGATTATCTCAAAAAAAAAAAAAAGCTGCTCTGGCTGCCCTGTTAAGCTGCATCACCTCTTCACTCTGTCCACTATTGCTTTGAACTCTTCTTTCTCCAATGCCTATGCTGCCTCCTCTCCTAGGCCATCTGCCTCTCTCTAGAGCCCAGCCTAGTCTTGTACAGTAATGTCACAAGAGGGCCAGGGAGGTGATGTCCTTGCTGCTGTGGAGAGATAAGAGGCACAGCAGGGCCCAGATGGGCACCCCAGGCTCAGTCTCTTCAAGCAGGAGGCCCAGAGGGAAGGGAAGCGGCAAGCCAGGTGGGTCCCTCTGGTACTGGAGGTCTCACAGGGGAGGCAAGCACCCACGGGCCTGGTCACCCTTTCAGAAGGTGGGGAGCCAGGCATAAGGAAGGCAGCAGAGACAGGTCCCTGACCCAGAAGACAGAGGCTGACCTGCAGGGTAGGATGAATTGAGGGAAGGGCTGAAAGGACCGCAGAGTGTGGGGAGGCCATCTGGAGGGGGTGTGACAGGTAGGAGGACCACTGGGTTAGGGCCTGGCACCCCCGCTGCCCAGAGCCGGGTTGGCTGGAGGGAAGCATGCAGTGGGAGGCAGTTGAATGTGGCTGGGTGCAGCAGCTGTGGCCCAATTCCAATGCCCTTCTCCACCCCCAGATGGTCAAGTACCCTCTGCATGCCATCATGGAGATCAAAGAGTACCTGATCGACGTGGCCTCCCGGGCGGGCATGCATTGGCTGTCCACCATCGTCCCCACGCACCACATCAATGCCCTCATCTTCTTCTTCATCATCAGCAACCTGACCATTGACTTCTTCGCCTTCTTCATCCCACTGGTGGTCTTCTACCTGTCCTTCATCTCCATGGTGATCTGCACCCTCAAGGTGTTCCAGGACAGCAAGGCCTGGGAGAACTTCCGCACCCTCACCGACCTGCTGCTGCGCTTCGAGCCCAACCTGGACGTGGAGCAGGCTGAGGTCAACTTTGGCTGGAACCACCTGGAGCCCTATGCCCACTTCCTCCTGTCGGTCTTCTTTGTCATCTTCTCCTTCCCGCTGGCCAGCAGGGACTGGATGCCCTGCTCGGAGCTGGCGGTCATTGCCACTTTCTTCACTGTGACCAGCTACTTGAGCCTGAGCAGCCACGCAGAGCCCTATACACGCAGAGCCCTGGTCACCGAGGTGGCCGCTGGCCTGCTATCTCTGCTGCCCTCCATGCCCCTGGATGGGTACTACCTGCAGGTCCTCGGCCAGACCTTCCTCACCGTGCCTGTCGGCCACTTGGTCATCCTAAACATCAGCATCCCCTGCCTCCTCTATGTCTACCTGCTGTACCTCTTCTTCCGCATGGCCCAGCTGCGGAACTTCAAGGGCACTTACTGCTACCTGGTGCCCTACCTGGTCTGCTTCATGTGGTGCGAGCTCTCTGTGGTCATCCTGCTAGAGTCCACCGGGCTGGGGCTGGTCCGAGCATCCGTCGGCTACTTCCTCTTCCTCTTTGCCTTGCCCATCTTGGTGGCCGGCCTGACCCTCATGGGCTTGCTGCAGTTTGCCCAGTGGTTCATGTCCCTGGAGCTCACCAAGATTGCGGTCACCATGGTAGTCTGCAGCGTCCCCCTGCTGGTCCACTGCTGGACCAAGGCTAGCTTCTCAGTGGTGGGGATGGTGAAGTCCCTGACGCGCAGCTCCGTGGTCAAGCTCATCCTGGTGTGGCTCACAGCCATTGTGCTCTTCTGCTGGTTCTACGTGTACCGCTCAGAGGGCATGAAGGTCTACAACTCCACGCTGACCTGGCCTCAGTACGGTGCCCTGTGCGGGCCGCGGGCCTGGAAGGAGACCAACATGGCACGTACCCAGATCCTCTGCAGCCACCTGGAGGGCCACAGGGTCACGTGGACAGGCCGCTTCAAATATGTTCGTGTTACCGAGATCGACAACAGTGCAGAGTCGGCCATCAACATGCTGCCCTTCTTCATGGGCGACTGGATGCGCTGCCTGTACGGCGAGGCCTACCCCTCCTGCAGCGCCAGCGGCACTGCCACGGCCGAGGAGGAGCTCTGCCGCCTCAAGCTCCTGGCCAAGCACCCCTGCCACATCAAGAAGTTTGACCGCTACAAGTTTGAGATCACCGTGGGCATGCCCTACAGCAGCGCCGCCAATAGCAGCCGCAGCCGTGAGGAGGACGACGTCACCAAGGACATCGTGCTGCGGGCCAGCAGCGAGTTCAAGAGCGTGCTGCTCAGCCTGCGCCAGGGCAGCCTCATCGAGTTCAGCACCATCCTCGAGGGCCGCCTGGGAAGCAAGTGGCCTGTCTTCGAGCTCAAGGCCATCAGCTGCCTCAACTGCATGGCGCAGCTGTCACCAGCCAGACGGCATGTGAAGATCGAACACGACTGGCGCAGCACCGTGCATGGCGCCATCAAGTTTGCCTTCGACTTCTTCTTCTTCCCGTTCCTGTCGGCAGTGTGAGAATAATCCGCTAGTCGGAGCAGTCCCAGAGTGAGCTGCTGTGAGGACTGAGCCATTGCGGCGGGCCAGACGAGCACATGCTGATGCCATGTGTGTGCGTGTGCGTGTGCAGACCCAGGGCTTTGGAGACACCTGCTCGTGTATAGACTGCTTGGACTCCAATGAAGGGGTGACACTGTTAACTCTGTCCACTCTGAATGCCAGGCATTGCTGGGAATTGCATGCAGTCTGCACCCACTCCTGATCTTCCTGAGTGAAGCAGTGTGCCAGACTAGATTAAAAAGGTTCTCAAGCCCCAAAAGCACTTTACAGACAAGCTTCTCCCTCCTCCCCACCTCCAGGCACCCTGTTGCCCCTACTGACTTCTCTGTTAGATTTGTTTTTATAAGAACCAAGTGTGTGTCCATGTAAACTCCAAGGCATCATTTCTTCTTTGGTCACTACTAAGGCTCAACACCTGCTGACCTTCTCTGGGGGATGTGCACAGCTGCTGGAGCCTGTCTTGTGGTCAAAGCCTGGCCCCATTCTGCCGATCAGAGGCTGAGTGAGGGGCAGCTCTGAGCACTGCAGGCCACCCTGGGGCCCCCTGTGAGTGGGCAGTGGAGGTGTTTGTGAGCGTCTTACCTGAGTCCACCAGGACTTGGGGGAAACGCAGACCCCTAGCTCCTTCCTGTGTGCAGAGGAGCCCGACCATGTTCAGTGCCATGGAGCAGAAAGTCAGGGTCCTAATATGGTTAAAATAAAAATCTCTGGTGAAATCTACAGTTCTTTTCTTTTTTTCTTTATTTAAAAGAAGTCTTTCCTGGACGTGACGTGCGAGTCAGAGCTGTCTGTGTAAGTATTGCATGGGACCTGGGTATACTTGGAGTCACAAAGAGCAGGACCGATGTCCACTAGTGATACACCCTGCCAAGGGCAGAGACCCCCCCCCATCTCTAGTGCAAGGGCCTTGTAGTGTCTGGCCTGACCATTGGGTTGCCTGTGGTGACTGCCCATGCCCACACACCTGTGCTGCAGGTGACCATGGAGTTTGTCAGGCCCAGCAGGGTGGGAAGTGCAGATACACAGTTAGTTTCAAAATTCTCATCACTGATGAAATGGAGCATTTGTAGTAATTCAGTTTGGTGCCTGCGCCTGAGCAGGAATGTACGAAACTGTTCTGTGTTTTAAGAACATACAGCAATCACCCCATAGAATTATCATCCCCATACAGCAATGACCCCATAGAATTATATCCTAGAATTATCATTTGGGGGAGCTGGAGCAGCTATGGGCCTCAGGAGGCTCAGGAATACTGTCCACCACAGGCATTAGTGTCATCCCTGGGGTGAAAATAAGGCTGTCACCCCCTGCTGCCCCACAACAGGCCACCCTGGAGCCCCCTGTGCAGTGGCTGGGAACCTCAGCGGTCACATGTTCTTGCTGGTCTGGTCACCTTGCATTGATCATTCAGGATGTGGCTGTCTCTGTTTTCCTCAGACATTGTGGCTGCACCCCACCTGTTCACTCCTCTTCCTTACCCTCTGTCCGGGGACGGGTGTGGAAGGTGTCTTTGTAAAGCCCCATGTGCTGGTTGCGAGATGAGGTTAAAGGTTAGCCCAATGCCTCTGCCTGTCCTGCAGACTTAAGGCCGTGAATGGCATCAGACTCTGCCCCTCAGACTCCCCACTCCTTATCAGGGAGGAGCGTGACAGACATCACCGTTCTCAGCAGAGAAACCTGAGCAGCGAAGCCTGGGTGGATCACTCTGCCTGTCCTGGCCCCCCATGCTGCTCTCCGGGGCCACTCCGCCTGTCCTGGCCCCCCATGCTGCTCTCCGGGGCCACTCCGCCTGTCCTGGCCCCCCATGCTGCTCTCTGGGGCCACTCCGCCTGTCCTGGCCCCCCATGCTGCTGCTCCACACGCTGCCATCTCACATTGTGGTCTCACAGGAGAACCCGGCACTGAGTACAGGCCTAGGTTCCAATTCTTATTCTGCCACACACCAGGAGCCCCTCAGTTTCCAGGCCCCATTGTCCCCATCTGTAAAGAGGGAAGTCTGGGCTGAGTCAGGGGTTCTCAGAACTTCTTTTAAAGAAATGAAATGCACGGAACTCCAGTGCAGTGAGGAGGGTGCTGTGTGAATGCAGCACAAACCCCACTGCCTGGATTTGAAGGTGCCCCTCTGTGCCTTCCTAGCCCTGTTTCCTGGGGCGAGTTCATACGTTTCCCAGCCCTCAGTATCCTCATCTTTAGAATGGGGTTATGACAAGAGCAATCTTGTCAGACTAACCAGTTAATTCCCTCTCAGCATCTGGCACTAGTACATGCTCAATGAACAGTTGCTAATTTTAAAAAGGCATTTGTAGAACTTAAGATCCAGTAAGAACCTTTAGACAGTCCTTCCCTAGAGGAATTGTACAGTCCTCGCTCACTATGGAAGCACTTAAACTTTGTGAAGATAACCCCATTTCAGCTGGAACCAAACAGGGCCAGTGTCTGAAGCTGCAGTGTCTGCACAACCCCCTCTGCATCCCAGGATGCAAACAGCCCACCCTTCTGCATCAGGGTTTAGTGGCTGTACATCCAGGAAGGCTCGGCCCATAGCTGGGGCTCACCACAGAGGCACTCCTTATTCACTTTAACGAGTCAGCCTTGAGTGCAGCCATCACCACCCTTGAACTGAACCAGACACTAATCCCAGTGTGAGTCAAACCAAGTCCCAGCCTCAGGAAAAGCACAGCCCAGGGAGGTAAGACAGACCCTGGACCCCAGCCGAGAGGCAGACTGCCCTGCTAGGGCAGCCCAGGGAGGGAGGAGACATCCAGCCTGGCAGGAGAGGAGCCAGTAGGCTTCTAGGAGGAGGGGGCTTTGCCCTGTGCTAAAGCCAGATGAGGAGCTGGGCCTGGAAAGGAGGTGGAGGATGCCCAGTTATCAAGTCCTCAGGCACGCCCCAGGACAGCTGGCTGCTAGGGAGGCACTTAGGAATTTAGCCTTTGTCCTGTATACTCCAACCAGGGCCCTGGGAAAGTCAGGTGTGAGTCAGGGAGGAATGCACTGTGAAGCGTGGTTCTGGAGACCCTTGCTGGCTTCAGTAAAGCAGTGAGCATGGCCAATTCCCTGGGTCACTGTGCTCCCACAGTGTCCTCTCCTGTTGACAGCCAACGCCCTACCTTCCTAGAGTCAGAACCCTTGTGCTTCCAGGAACACCCTAGCCCCCTCAAGTGGGAGGGACTCTGGTTTTGGCATGCTGTGAGGCTCATGTGGCTCTCATTTGCCCAGAGTCACGTGGCCAGGAGGTGGCAGAGCTGGGATGGGGTTAGGATTAGGATTAGGGTTAGAAGAGTACAGTGGAGTCATCACAGCTCACTGCAGCCTGGACTTTTGGGCTCAAAGGGTCCTCCTATCTCAGCCTCCCAAATAGCTGCGACTACAGGTGTGCACCACCACACCCAGCTAATTTTTACTTTTTTTTTGTAGAGATGAGGTCTCGCTATGTTGCCCAGGCTGGTCTTAAACTCCTTCTACCTCAGCCAGAGTTTGTTCTTTTCAGTTAAAACTGGAGTGCACATTTATAGCCTGTCATTGCAGTGGGGAAGGGTGGAAAGGGAGGTGTGGAGCTGGTCTCCTTGTCAGGTCTGTCTTGTCAGGGAACATAAAGAGCTGTGAGTCCTGATGCAGGTGCCTAGAAAATGGGAGTTTCTCAGGGACCTCAGCCCTTCTTGACACTGAGGTGGGTGGCACATAAGTAACTGATGTAAAAAATAAGCGGATGAAAAAAGCAGTCGCTTTTAGAAAGGAATGAAAAGAATATACATACAATGGAGCTGGCGAGCTCGAATCCATCCTGGACCTGCCAAACAACAATGACAACTACAACCAAAACATAGCTGGGCTTTGTGGCAGGCACCTATAGTCCCAGCTGCTCGGGAGGCTGAGGCAAGAGAATCACTTAAGCTCAAGAGTTTGAAGTTGCTGTAAACTGTCACTCTATCAAGGGTGACATAGTAAGACTCTGTCTCAAAAAAAAAAAAAAGAAAAAAGAATATACATGTATAAGGATGTTCTTAAATGGACACTCAATCATATTTTTATAATAAAATGTTGAGAAAAGAAGTACCCAATAATCTTTACCTGCTTATATGGCCAACTACCCCAATTTTATAAAGTGTCCTTGGGAAATTAAGTCACTGTCTTAAAAATAAAACAGGCCCAAACTCCCCACCATTTGTGTGGATGAATCTCCAGGTGGATTCTATGTTCCCCACGCTGCATCTGTGGTTCACAGTAGTCTGTCTTCTTAGGCAATTTCGGTTGCTGGACCTGTATCCGTTCTAATGCTCTGACCTAAGCCTGGACCAAAACATCCCCGCAGTTCCTAATAAACACCTAAGCAGTTAAGCCATGTGGCCAGGACTAGGGAAGGTCTACCGGGAATAGCACACAAGCATTCCTGAGCAGTCTGGTCTGAGATGTGGAGCCAGCTCCAGCCTCCTGAGCCATGACAGCCCGTCGTGGGCTGGTCAGGCCTCACTCCACCTTTCCCCAGGCTTCACACATGGACCTGTTTTTCCCTGCCATTCAGGAGCACCTTCCTAAATTAGCTCGGCCCCTGAGGAGACCACAGGCCCTTTTGCTGCTCTACTTTCTCTCATCCATCTGCCCCTTAAATTCCCAAGGACACTTGACTTGCCTGGAGTCAGACTGGCTCTCGTAACCCCTACATGCGAGCCTGGGGTGGGGGGTGGCTGGCTCTCCAGCCCTCACCTCCCTGACCTCCCAGCAGCAACTGACTGTGACCCAGCATGGGCCTTACCCCCTGCCCCTGCCCCCTAGCAGCCAGGTTCTGGGGGTCGTTATTAACTCCCCTGTCCAAACCCCCTTTTCATCCCAGGCTCATGTTCTAATCTCTGTTTCCCAGAAGACCTAGGACTCCCTCTACTTTTCACTTTGGGGCTATCCCCGAGACTTCTGTGTCCCTGTTCCCTCCTGCCTCCCCCACCTTGTTGCTCTGATGAAGATGGGCCCAAGCTCTTTGGTGGTGGCTGATCCCTTCTCCAGGCAGGTCACAGGGACAAGAAAAGTCAGTGTTTTTGGTCCTCTCATGCGCTTGGGTCTCCACACACTTCTCACCTCTGGTGTTCCCATACGCAGGCCAAGCAGCTCTCTGGTGGACACTGGCTGGCTGTCCTGCACCTTAGCCTCAGCTCCCCCAGGCTGGGGGTCAGTCCCACAGGACATGCCCACTTCAGATGCCAGTTGCAGGTCCAGGCATGGCCTGTGCTTCTGACCAACCAGCTTTAAGTTGGGATTCCCATGACCCCTTCCTCTGGTTCTATTAATATTCTAAAATGGCTCACAACTTGGGGAAACACTTTACTATATGGTTACAGAGGACACAGATGAACAGCCAGATGAAGAGATACATGTGGCCAGGCACATGGGAGGGGGTGCAGAGCTCCCACGCCCTCTTTGGGTGCACCACCCTCCCAGCCACCCAGAAGCTCCCTGAACCCTGTCATTTGGGGGGGCTGTTATCGAGGCTTCATTATGCCAGCATGCTGGATTAAACCACGGGCCCTTGGTGATCAACTCAATCTTCAGCCCCTTTCCCTTTCCTGGAGCCTGGGGAAGGGCACTGCAAGTCCCAGCCCTCTACTCCTGCCTTGGCCTTTCTGGGTAACCAGCCCTCATCCCAAAGCTTTCTAGGGATTACCAATCACCAGCAGTCTCATTACCAAACAAGACTCTTACTAAGATTCCAAGGGTTTTAGGAGCCCTGTGCCAGGAACCAGGGACAGAGACCAAATACCTAGTTCTTACTCTATAGTATCTCAGCCAGAGCGACTGGGTATCAGACTAGGCCAATGCCAGGACCCAGATTCCCAGGTCCCACCCATTGCCCCGCTGTGTGGCTCCCAAGGCTATCTCTGAGGGGGTGTCTTGGGAAACTCTTGGATTCCTGCTTTCTGCCTGTTATCCCTAAAAGTCTTTTTTTTTTTTTTAAATCAAAACTCAGCACTGCCCCACCTCCAGGGAGGGGCTGGCCCCTTGAAGGCCCTGCCACAGCACAGGGTCTGAAAGACCCTCTGGGCCTGGTCGTTGATACTCATAGGTCCCAAGCAGTTCAGGTGTGTGGAGCCCTAGCTCAACCCGGGTCCATGCCTCAGGCCCCTGCTCCTCCTAGGCGGTTTTGAATTGGGAGTTTTAGCTGCCCTTGTGGATGCGACTGCACCTGCCCTTGGGCTGAGATCTGCCTGCTCGGTGCAGTGTCAAGGCTCAGCATTTCATCCTGAGCATGTGGGTGTTGTCTATAGGACTGCCATTTGTCCCCTACAATCCCTTCTATAGCAGTAGAAGCCCTGATTTTGAGCTAGTCCTTTGGCTACCCACAAATAACCACACTTTCCAGCCTCTCCTGCAGCTGCTTATGGCCACACGACAGATGTCTGGCCCATGAGGTGGCTGGGAGGAATAGGTTGTACCCTAAAGGACAGAGGCATGTCCTGTCATCCTGGCTTTCCTCTGCCATCTGCAACTGTCAGGACAAGGATAGCCCCCAGGCATGCGGAGCGACAGAGAGAAAGAGTCTCACAGGTGAAGCCGCCATGCTAGCTTGACTTTACGTCAAAGCCACTGTTGTTTGGGGTCTCACCCAGGGCCAGCGCAGTACCTGCCTCCTGGCATAAGGGGTTCCCCTAACTAGTTTGGGGCCCACTTACTGTGGCACACAAAATGGTCATGAGAATAAATGTCCGCCACCCTCACACCGTCCCTGAGGAATGCCAGGGCCCTAGAGATGTGCATGGACTCCCTCAGCTGGGTATGCAGACCTAGACTACCCTCAGCTAGGGATACCTGGACTGCTAGACCACCCTCAGGTGGGCACATGGACCCCTAGACCACCCTCACTTGGTGTACATGGACCCCCCAGACCACCCTCAGCTGAGGGTATATGGGTAAAGCACCCTGCACTGGTCTTGGCTCCAGGCTGCCTCACACCCCTCACCACAGCTGGCCTCAAAGCTGGGATTTGAATCCAGGTGTTAACTATGCCCAGAATGAGTGCTTGGAACACTTCCGTTGACCAAAGAAATAATTGAGTAACCTAGTTTTGCAAAGATAAATGGTGATCTTTCTGAGGGAAAGTGGTTCTTATTTGACAACTCCCTTGACACCTTTTGGAGGCTTTGCAAATGTATTAAATGAATAATTCAGTTCTCTAAACAAAATAATTCACGTGTCTATTTTGCAAATTTGGAGTGGGGGCATTGATTTACTAACAGGGCCCTCACAATGTCATTTTTACCCTTCCTTCCTGCTGACGCTGTCTCTTGCAGCTTTGCAGTCCTCGCTGAAATTCATCTTATCATTTGGCTGTGGGCCCTGTGCCTAAACCTAACAGGACCAGGTAAAGAGAAAGACCCTTTCTTTTTTTTTTTTTTTTTTAAAAAAAGGACTGCTGTTTGTCTCACTCAGGGTTCAGCAATTATCTACAGCTCTAAAAGCTTCCCCGTTGCTAGGAAACGGTTCCTTGGAGGCTGGTAAACCTTTTCATCAAGCAGTTGAACTTCTGTAATGTAACTTTTGAGTAGTCTGGGAAAAAAACAAAAGACCCTGACTCCCTCTTCTTCCTTTCCAGAAGTGTTAAAATCAATTGACCAAACTCACCATTTTAAACTTTCCTCCAACTAGCTGGATAATTTGCCTTTTCTGCAAATAGCCAGAAAAGTAACTAGTCCTTTTAGGACAGTGGAGCCCCCTGGGGAACTTTGAAACGCCAAAGTTGAACCCACCTGGCCTGGGCATGAAGTATTTGAAAGCTCCCCAGGTGAGAATAACTGAGAACTAGAAACACAGCCCAGTGAGGCCAGCAGCCAAGTGGCCTGTCCACCCCTGCCTCCTAGTCTCTGCAGGAGTTGGAAGAGCCCTGGGAAGGTCAACCCCACCATGGCAGGGAGCTAGGGCCTCCAGACTAAGGGGGTCCGGGTGACTGCCTCCCTGTAGAGCACCTGTTCCCCTGCTGCTGGCTGCTTTGCGGATGTCCTCACATGACAATCTTGTGAGGCAATGTCATACACAGGGACCCTGGCACAGGGTAGTGTCTCACGGTCTCTACAAGGTGGCCTCTAAGGTGGCCCCAGGGGACTTTACATCCTCCTGCTGCTCCTTCCTAACCCTAGCAGGATCCGACTGTGTGACCAACAGAATATTCACTCTCCTAGAAGAAACCCCGTTGTGAGCAGCCCCTGGAGAAGCCTCAGGCCCATGGCCACACTGTGAGATGGGTCCTATGCGTCATTTCTCCAGAGATGGTCCCTCATGGCCACAGCCCCCCTGCAGCTCATGGGCGATCCCAGCCAGACCCACCCAGCTGATCTGCTCCTGGGTTCCTGATGCCCAGAAGCCACGTGAGGTGGTAAATGTTACTATTTTAAGCCACTGACTTTGGGATAACAGGCCCAGCGCTGGTAGGGGAGGATGCTGGGATTATACCCAGGTCTCCTGCCACTATGTCCCCTCCCTGACTCCCAGCTGGCCAGCAGTCATGGCCCTGTAGTCTCCTTCCCCAGTCCCTTTAAAAGTCTCCAGGGGCCTTGGAATGTGTTTATGAAGTCTCCGAGGCTGTCAGATTTGGGGGGGGGACATCTTGTCTTTAGCTGCATCAGCCTTGTTTCTGTGGGTGTGTCACTCCCCCGGCTGGATTGGCTTTCATGAGGCTTTAGGCAGGTGCCATTTTTCTGCCTATGGGGCTGCAACACTTTCCAGTCATCCTAGAGCTAAGCCAAGCTGAACAGCCCTTATGTTGTGGTTACCTTGTCACCCTGCCCTCATGAGCACTCTTGTCCTCATGTGTCTTCCTGGGCTGAAGCTCCCTGATCCCTGCGGAGGGGTGGGGGACAGCAGTCTGGGTGCCTATCTAACCTTTGGTTCCACAGCCATCAGTCCTAGACTTTGGAAGGTCTGTCAGAGTCCCTGGGAGTGAAGCAGAGAGGACAAAATTCCTCCCTCTGAGAACTGGGGGAAGGTTAGACTAGACAACATGTGCAAGGCCACCCCCACACCCCACACCCGCCACCCAG
>NW_003852566.1:3259006-3304685 GCF_000181295.1 Otolemur garnettii
TGACAAGGCTGCCCCTGCTCCTGCTGCTGGGCGGCCTCCTCTGGGGGTTTCCAAACCTGGGAGGGATTTCTGTTCACTTTAAGTCAAGGAGGGGTCGCCCCTTTTCCAGACCATTTGCATTTTATTAATAGTGATTTCTCTCAGCAGAAAGCGGCAGGAGTTACTAAGCAGGAGCATCTCATAGCCAAATGAAGAATCCTGAGAGGTTCCATAGAAACCGGAAAACTCTCTGTGGGTTCCTGAGGCTCCACAGAGTCAACCACCACTTGCCTTAAGGGTGGCAGTGCAGGAAGAACAGGAGTGCTAGGGTCAGGGCAAGGTGGGGTCAGACCCCAGCTCCAGAACCCACCACCACACTGGTTTCAGAGATTGGGCTTCCAGTCGGGCCTTTACTGTGTGGCCCTGGGCAAGTTCCCTAACCTCTCTGGGCTTCAAGTTCCTCACCTCTTAGACCAGGAGCAGACTGAGGACCTCCTGTGTAGGTTTACTGTAGAATGCAAGAGAGTGCAGCGTGTGCCACATGATGTTTGGCACATAGTCGGTCTCAGTCCGTGCAGGACAGGCCTTGCTTGGGCGTGACTCCTGACTTTCTTTGTGAGATCAGGATTGGAAAGGTCTGCTTTTCAAAGTTGTTATGAGTTTGTGAGAAATAAAGTATCCTCCATGCCATCATTCATAGTCATCATTTTTAGGCTTAGTCTTTTAGTCATTTATTCATTTGCCCATGGGTTTAGTCAATCACCCATTCATTCTCCAGCCTTAAGTCCTGAGTTGGGCTTGGCTGGATGAGCTCCCTGTCCATGGAGGAGGTGGGTCAGGGGGTCCTCAGGAAGTGTAGGGGCTATCATCAGTAAACTGTGTTCTTTCTGCCAGTGGAGACCCATGTAAGACGACCCAGGACCCCTTGGTTTCCCTACCAGACCCTGGGGCCCTCACACGCCCCTGCTCACCCATCAGGAGATGTGGGGCAGCACCACTTTCCAAAATTGAATTAAATGTTTATGTTTTCCAAATCCGCTGTCTCCTCACTCTCACCCCCTGTTGCCATGCCTCAGAGGCAACTGCTTCCAACCCTTGTAGATATTGCTTCCAATTATGCCCATCTTTTGGAATAACACATTATATGTTGTTTCTGATGTTCCAGTTTGAAATAATATCCATGGATCCACAGAAGAAAACTCTTCAGCTCACAAGCTCCTCTCTGGCCTCCCCGACAAGTTTTAATACACGCCCTGTCTGTCCCAGGTGACCATCTCGTAGGCAATTGTTAAGCCAATGATCCTCTTTTGCTTCTATGCTGTGTAAACAGTATTCACCTTTTCTTTCTAGTAAAACTTTTTGTCTACTTGGTGGTTAGCAATTAATCTAGTTTTTTCTTTGTCTAGTTTTATTTTTCTACACTGATCACTAACTCATGTACCAAAAGTAGAAAACCCCTTTCAACATGTTGAAATCATGAGATAAGCCCTCAGTTGCTGCTTGCCCAGCCCCACTGGATTCACTATCTGGAGCCTTCCCTCTTTCTGTGTCAATCTGGGCTGTGTACACTCCAGCCCACCACACGGCTGTCTCCTGGGGTCTCCTACACCCCCACCCTGGTATTCCCTTGGCCTGTGTAATATATAGATGCCTGTTTCTGGGGGAATCTTATATAAGCTAGAAAATAGGTTAGGTTGCTATAACAGAGAGACCCCCAAATACGGTGGCTTATGCAGAACAGAATTCTGTTTCTCTCTCAGGTCAGCAGCTGAAGGGGGAGTCCAAGGCTAGTGCGCTGGCTCAACACTGGTGTTTTCCTACCTTGTTGCTTTTTCTCTTTTGACCTACGCCCACTATCGTGGGAAATAATAGTCACTCCGGCTTTCACTCCTGTGTCTGTTCTCTAGCCAGGGCCAAGCATGAGGGGCAGGGAAAGGGGTGCTGCTGTCCTCCCCCAGCAGTGCCTAGGACTCGTCACTTCTACTGTCCCTCCACTGGCCACACCAGCTGCAGGGAGGCAGGGAAGTACAGGCTTGGGGGACCATTTCTGTGCCTAGATGACAACTCTTGCCATGTGAGAAGGGGAGAACAGGCTTTGGGGAAGCTGGGAGTCCCCGCCTTGTTCCGTTTCCTCCTTTCCTGCTGGAAACTTCAAGCCATGAGTCCATCTTACACCTTTCTGGGAAACTTTCCGTGGATAGTCTGCTGTCGTGTTGACCTGGGCTTGATGGTGTCACTTTTTAGGCCAGTGAGATGACGGCAAAGACTTGAGAAGTCTGTGCTTGGGGCTTGTCTTGCTGCTCTTGGAGACCCTTGGGCCATCACAGGGATGGCCTGGGAGAGCCACTGGGCGAGAGGGGTGTGTACTGGTGGCACCTATGTTTGCCCCCTGTGACATCATGTCAACAGACGTATAAGTGACACTCTTCTAGAACATATGTTTTCAGCAAGCCTCCCAGCTAACTCACAGAATTGTAAAAAATAGCAAACTTTTTCAAGCCAGTCAACTTTGGGGAGGTTTGTTGCACAGGTAAAGTCAACTGACACAGACCTTGCATATGTCAAAGCATCTTATTTTCCCCCCGCATATGATTCATAGTTTGAAAGGGTACAGATTCTAGATTAGAATAGTTTTTCCTCAGAATTAGAAAGCAGCACCCTCTGTTTCCTAATGTCCCTTATTTATTCCAGGAAGTCCAATGATATCTTGAGTCTTCTGGGTAACCTTCTACGATATTCTCATTGTCCCCAGGGCTCTGATACTTAGTAAGGAAAGCCAACAAGACCCTGAATCTTCTGGGCAATCTTTCACAATATCCTGATGGTCCTCAGTGTTCTGATCTTCCATAGGGAGAGCTTTGAAATGGGAGTTTCATCCACTGTGCTGGACACACAGTATGCACACTCACTTGGCCTCTTTTAATCTGGAGATTGTGATTCTCAGATGCAAAACCTCTTACTTCAACACGTTTCCCTGCTGCCTGCCCTGTGTTGCTGCCCCTCCAGCCCATTTGCAGGCTGAGACCTCCGTGCCTGCCCTGCGTTGCTGCCCCTCCAGCCCTCCTGTTTGCAGGCTGAGACCTCCGTGCCTGCCCTGCGTTGCTGCCCCTCCAGCCCTACTTGCAGGCTGAGACCTCCGTGCCTGCCCTGCGTTGCTGCCCCTCCAGCCCTACTTGCAGGCTGAGACCTCCTTGCCGGGCTATCGCTTTCTCACCTGTTTTCTGAGATTCTCTCTCTCTCTTTTTTTTTTTTTTTGTTGTTCTACTTCCTCAACTTTATCTTTCAATCTTTGTGGAAATCTTCATCTTTACCATCATGCTTCTGGTTTCTTTTTATTCTATATTCTATGTTTCCTATATTCTCTTATATCTAAGCAGATAGTCATTAAAATTTTTTTTGTCAAACTTTATTCCATTTTTGCACAGCATCTGAAGAGTCCAGTTTCTCTCTCTTCTGTCTTGCTTGTTTCTGTCTTGGTTGTCCTCTAATGTCTGGTGGCCCTTGGCTACCTGCTCGTGTCTCGGTACTCAGTGGTACAAGGCTGCCTGGAAGCTGTGTGGGCAAGTGACCATGTGGGGTGCTCCTCAAATGGTGACCTCCAAATGCCAGTGTATTTTCTCTTGGCCTAGTGAGTTTCCCAAGGAGGGAGACGTTGACGGTCCACCTGGCGTGGGTGGGCTGCTGTTACCTTTCCCTCCCTCCACTGGGTTCTTGCCTCCAGCTCTTGCTCTTCGGCACTTGGGTCCCCGTGGCTTCTGGTATGATCACGAGTGGAAGAACGTGCCCCCTTCTGGGGGAAGCAGGTGAGCTTTTACTGAAACAGACTTTCTCAAACCACAATTTGCTTGTCATCTACACCCCATCTTCAGAGGTCCCTAGTGCCTTCCTGGGTTCTGTGGTACATACCAGTTTCCTTTCTGGTCCACTCCCCCCACAGCTGGCTTGGCCTCTGCTTCCTTAGTCTCTAAGCCACTCCCACTCCCCCACCTGCTTTCCAGCTTCCAAAAGCTGGAAGGCCACAGTCCATCTCCTTTCTCTTTGCCCTGGTGAGTTTCTGCGTTTTATCCTTTTAATGACACTTTAGCAGTCTCCTGAGACTGAAAGGTGTTCAGCCTGTGATGTTTACTAGGGTTTTCTAGGCTCCTGAGCAGAACCCGATATTTAGTACAAATAGGCTTCACTTAGCAAATGGTTCCCGAGGATCAAGTCAGTGCCAGGCCTGTGCTGGACCCAGGGACACAGCACTGAGTGAATGATGGTCCTGTGCTCCTGTCACTGTCAGCACAAGGTACCGGTGCTGTGGCAGAGAACAAGGGCTGAGGCTGATGGCTGGGAGGAGGGGAGGTCCACACTCTCAATCTCTTGGGGGAAAAGTGGGCATGGAGTCCATTCCACCCAGGGAAGTGCATGAGCAGGGGCTGGAAACATCCACCAGAACATTACCTGCATGGACCCGCAGCTGTGCAGGTGGCCAGGGAGTCCAGGACACAGTGGGCTCTGGGACATCCTGCCTGGGCTCAGATCCCAGCTCCAGCACTCACAGTTGTGGCCTTGGCTGAGTCACTTCCCTCTTTGTGCCTCAGTTCCCTTATTTATGAAATGTGGGGGCGCAGTATCCTCTCTGGAGGTGACCATGTGGATGAAGAAAGGACATGCAGAGCTCAGCACAGTGCCTGCAGGGGGCCAGGGCTCAGAAGTGTCCCTGTTAATACTAATGATCATGTGGCATGTGGAGGGACAGGCTGGAGGATCACCAAGGGCCCTATGCTGGGACAAAGCCTAGCCATAGCCCAGAGAGTGTCAGAAGCCTCAGAACTCACAGGGCTGGAGAGAAATGAGGTCCTGAGAGGCCCAAGGCAGGAAGAGACTGAGCACCATCTCCTGCAGCACAGCTGGTGCTCCCTCTGGGGCCTGCTGCAGCTCTGGGCCCAGGGCCTCGTGTGGAGTGGGGGCCACATCCACCTGTGGGCCTGCCTGGAGCAGGCTTGGCCACCTCTGCCCGGAGGCCGGCTTCCACTGTCCCTCAGGCTCTGGCTCACCTGCTTCTGGCCCTCTAGGAGCCTCCGTCACACCCTTGGCCACCGTCCAGTGGCTCCTCTCTCCCCTGCAGGTCCATTAGGTCTTGCTGGATACTCCCCAGTGAAGGAGACCCCAGCCACCCTCAAGAAAGGCAGGGGATGATGCCAGGGATTCAGACCCCACGTATGTTGCTCACTGACATGCTGTGGGACCCTAGGCAGGTCCTCATTTATACATAGGGCAGGGGTTCCCACCTAAGGGGCAACTGTGTGATGAGAACGCAAATCCCCAGGGATCCTGGGTTCTAGGGCTGCCGTGACAAATAGCCACAAAGTTAGGGACATAAAGGAACATATCTGTCCTCTTACAGTCTGTAGGTCAGAAGTCCCAGGTGGATCTCATTGGGATACAACAAAGGCATCAGAGGCTGAGCTTCTTCTGGAGGCTCCTGGGGAGGATCCATTTCCTTGCTCCCTCCAGCTCCCAGAGGCACCCATACTCCTTGCTCTGAGCCCGTCCCTCCATCTTCAAAAGCTAGCAGTGTGGTTGGGTCTCCACATCACACCTCTTTGAGCCTTTCCCATCATCCCATTTCCATCCAAATACAGCCATGAGTCCTCCACTTTCAAGGACTCATGTGATGAGATGCGTGATCTGTCTCCCCCTCTCATGGTCCGTAACTTCAGGCACATGTGCAAAACCACAGAGCTCATGCACCATTTACAGGCTGAAGGCAGATTTAGTGGAGCCAAGGCCACAGGATCAGCCACTGTCCTGAACATCTGTTAAGTGCCTGGAGCTTCTGCATTAAGTGACATTAATCTCTGTAAGCCTCAGTTTCTCCAGGTGTGGAATGGGTATAATGATAGTACTACCCCATGTCCTGCAGAAGGGATAGCATGAAGCTCAGATGGGACACTTCCCCGGCACACATGTTGGGTCTTTAATCAAGTGGGTTTCATGATCTCACTAGTCATCTGGTGACACTGAGCACAGGGGTGCCCTCTGCTTATACAGGTGAGGAGAGGGGTCATCCAGGAAGCAGCCTCCTCCTGCCTGTGCTCTGTCCTGGGGTCCTGTGGTTGGTGGAGAACCCAGTCTAAGAGGCCCCAGCTAGCAGACCCACCAGAACAGCTCCTGATATCCCCCTGCTGAGCCTGGAGCCTAAAATAATGTCTTCTTGAAAGGCAGAGGCAGGCCTCAGCTTAGTGCAGGGAGTGCGGACAGCTCCAGCCCACGGAGTGCATCCCCATTCTCTCTCTTGTCTCAGCAGCAGCAGCTGGGGCGAGGCCGGGCCTCTCTGAAATCCTGGAGAATCAGAGCCATTCTGCCCAGAATTCCATTCCCTGGCGAGGCGTGTGTGTGGTGCGGCTGCTGGGGTAGAGTTAGCTGGTTCCAACTTGTCCTCCCTGTGTGATCTTGAGCTGATCCTTAACCTCTCTGACCTGCAGTTTCCTCACCTAGACTATGAGCTGATCCTTTAACCTCTCTGACCCGTGGTTTCCTCATCTGGACTGTATCCTCACAGAGAGGTGAGTGTTCAGAGATCATGCTGGACTGTGACACTCACTCCAAACTGGGGTGCCTAATTAGTCCAGGCACACTCTCTCACCTCCCTCTTCGTATTTTTAATTTTAATTAACGTAACTAAAGTTACATTAAGAACCCAGCATCTCTGTCCTCATCTCAGGTAGTTTAACCTGCAAGCTCTTTGGAAACAAGGCAAAAAGAGGCTTAGTGCCCGTAGCGCAGTGGCTAGGGCGCCAGCCAGATACACTGGAGCTGGTGGGTTCAAATCTGACCGGTCCTGCAAAACAACAATAACTACAACCAAAAAATAGATTGGTGTTGTGGCGGGTGCCTGTAGTCCCAGTTACTTGGTAGGCTGAGGCAAGAGAATTGCTTAACCCAAGAGTTTGAAGTTGCTGTGAGCTGTGATGCCATGGCACTCTGCCAAGGGAGACAGCTTGAGACTCTGTCTCAAAAAAAAAGAAAGAAAGAAAAAAAAGAAAGAAACATGGCAAAAAGATACAAACAAAGTGACTGTCACCATAGACTGAGTGCTGTGCCCTGGGCGCGCTGGTCAGCACTGTCCACCTGCAGCTTGCCCCTCCCCACACCATGAAGCTGGGGAATGCTACTATCAGCTCTACTTCTTCAGGGCTGAGTTCAGAGCTCAGAACATTTGTGAGTTGCGTTTATTAGGAGCTAGAGGAGGCACAGCCTAGATGTGAACCAAGCTTCCCAGTGACCAAGGCTGCCTACATGTCCACACACCTTTGCCTCCCGCAGTGCTCCACCTCCCTGCAGCCTCATGGAAAACAAACAGCATTCTGAGCCTCACTTTAGATGTAACATTTGTTATTTTATTGGAAAAAGCTGGTATTAACATATTTATAGTTTTATTCAACAGTTGAATAACTTGTGAGACACCAAAGAAAAAAGAATGCACCGAGGAGTTACAGGGTCCGAAGTGACCAACCGGACAACTTTACTACCACACCCTACACCACCACCACCACCCACAGCCTCATCCTCAGGGAAAGTCAGGTTAAAAACAGAAATGAAAGGACCCTGACGACTTCACATGACCATGTGAATACCTGCACATTCAAGACCAGAAAATGTAAGCAGAGCAGGCTGTGACGCTGTGGCTTTATACTGGTCCTTCTTCCATGTCTAGTTTTGCCCCTCCCCCACATCTGTTCTCAGCACACATTTTATTATTCACAATTTGCTCTGGACATCATTATTTTCCAGGAATCCCAAGACATACTTTTCTCTGGAGAAGATTTCTTCCTTTCTATATATATTTTTAATTCCCTTTTTGCTCTGGTACCCAAAGTTTAAAATAGAAGTAAGGAACTAGGAACTCCTTTTGAAGACCATGTAATGTTTGTATTTTGAAGGTGATAAATGTTAAATCTAATATTTGACAGTAACCTCTAGCTGTAAATGCAAGTCTCCTCTCTTAACATTGGACTCACAAAGGGAGATGACTATGCCAAATATCCAAGAAATTGTGTAAGGCCCTCTGAGCTGGATTTTGGCTTCAACAAGATTTCTATACAATTTACCACATTCTTGAACCTCTTTACAAGGGGAGAAAAAGTGATCCAATCCTTTGATTGTTAAATTTAGTTAGAATAGATATGTACATATAATACTGTCCAGGTCTCCTGGATTTTACGGTGATATATAAACAAACATTCTTCATTCATGTTGATTAAAACAAAAAAAGAATGGATCCATTTTCCTGTGTAAATAAATGTTGTATGGCCAGAAGGGAGTGCACATGCATGTTGTGCTTTGACACACACGAAGTACGCTGTAATCCACTGAGAAGACTCCCAGTTACGTCTATTTCCTGGGTTATGTTTCATCTTATAGACAAAACAAAATAAAGGAAGCTGGGGCTGGTCGGGCCTCTGCACTCTGCGTTCTGAATCAAAATGCCAAGTCGCATGGTTCTGCCACAGTTCCATAAGCAGAGACGACTCGGGTGGGTGGGCTGGCCTCGGCAGGACAGGAGGATCTACTGTGGAAACAGCACATTCTCTTCGGCCCTCAGCCTCAGAGGGGAAGAGCTCCCAAATGACAGAGTCCTCAGGGTCTACATGGTCCTTAAAGAAAACATACCCTACAGTCACAACATGTGATGTCCTCCTGGAGGCAGTTCAGTGCAGACATGGGGGGAGCCAGAAGTCCCAGGGAGGGCTGAGCTCCTGAAGTCACCAGGCAGAGTGAAGACCCACCTGTGGGTCTTCCCCATCTTCCTGTTCTCCCAGGATCCATGTACTTCACAAGACAAGGAAGCATTTCCTGTCCAGAGCTCCCTATTAGACTGTGGTTGGACTGGGAAGAGTCTCGTGCAGAGACCTAGATGGACTCCTGACTGCACCATGCAGCTGGGGCCTGCCCTGGGCAACTGGTTTATCCGCTCAGAGCTTCAGTTTCTGCACGTGGACAGAGGCAGTAACCTTGTTGACCTCTCCCAGAGCCTGGCAGGATCAAGTGGTATTTATGCAGGAAGTGAGTGGACACCCACCTTGCAGTCATGAGGGGAATTCACAAAGGTCATGAGTGGGAGCTGGGGTTAGGTCCTGGGAGGTGCCAAGAGAACACTGGAGGACAGTGGGAGAACCACGGAGAAGGTCAGGGATGAAATGAACGTGCCTCTGGGCTGGGCACTACACCCAGCACCTGGCAGAGGGTCAGCTGGTGGTGGTTGGATGAGGTGAGGATCAGCCACACACACCAAACGACCCCTCCCCTTCCTCCCAGGAAGCCCTACCAGACCTGGGCCCCAGGACACTGAAAGACGCTAAAACCTAAAAGAAAACCTAAGAAACCTAAAAGAAAAGCTTGAATCTTATCTGCAAATTCTCAGCATGAATTCACTATCCAAAAAGCAACGGTGAGAAAATCAGCTCTGAGACAGGGCAAATTTCTCCAGTTACAATCGAGGGAATCCCTGGCTAGCTGTTTGAGCTTCCTCGACTCTCCCCAGAGCCCGTATCTGGGACCAGTGAGGCACAGGGGGCATGTGGCTTCAGACTCCCCCCACCCAGAGGACCCACGGGAGTGAAAAATTAACCTGGATACATAAAAATTCCTATTAATGTGCTGAAGGCCGCAGACCGAGATAGGAGGGCACGTGAATGAAGGAGCCCAGAACTGTGATGCGTGACAGTCATGTCCATTTGATGATCTATAGCTGTGAACCTTTCTTTCCCTTTTGTTAAGCAGACAGTTGCTGCCAGAGGCGATTTTGGCCTGGGGAAGCTGGCCGGGCAGGGGCCCACGCGACAGTGTCCACACACTGCCACCCCTGTCCTTGGTGCCGCTGCCTCTCCTCCCCTCCTCCACGTCGTGGCTATGAAGGTCACGTCGGGGACAAGTCCACGAGGCTGGGTGTAGGGGCAGGCTGGGTGTAGGAGCCGGGGCCTCCACTCACCTAGTGCATGTCAGAGTTCACCTTGTCCTGGAAGATGTACAGGTTGTTGGTGGCTGCAATGGCAATGATGTTCTCTGCTGGGTGCCAGGCTGTGTGCAAGATCTTCTTGGTGAAGTCCAAGCTGTCCACGCTGATATCGTCACGCCTGCGCTTGCCGCCCACACACACACGCCTCGGCTTGAGCACGGCCCGGGGCTTGCTGCTCTCCCGAGATGCCTCCAGGGTCACGTCCCGCTTGGTGTTGCGGTCAAACATGCGAAAGAAGTTGTTGTAGGCCCCAGTCATGATGACACTGGCAGGAGATGGAGAAGCATCAGGCAGGGGGACCAGGAAAGACAGAAACTTGTCTCTTCTCATGAAATAACCCCCAGCACCTGAGAGACCTCCACTCCCCAGAAAAAGAACCCACACCTGCCTCAAGTCTACCTATCTCTCAGGGTCTCTTGTACCACTCAATTTTAGCTGCTGTTACCACCTTTGGGGTCAGGAGCTGAGACCTCTTTAATGTTCTGTCCCGAACATAATAAAACTACCCTCCCGTCCTTCCCTGTTAGTCCAGAAGAGATAGCCCTAGGCTTTCAGACTCTGCAGCCATAGAGAGAAATAAACACAGAAGGCGGGGACATAAACTCACTGGCCACCCAGGGCAGGCCTCAGAGTCAGCCAGACCTGCCCTTCCCTCCAGGGCCAGGACCCTCCTGTCCCAAGCAGATGAACAAGCGAATGCACATCACCCCTTGGGGAGAGGAAAACTCCACTCATGCAGGTGTTCACAGACCTCTTGTCCCACTAAAGATAATTTTCTCCTTGCCCCATTCATTTCTCTTCTCACTGCTTCTCCTAAGGAAAGGGGTTCCTATTGGGTGAGAAAGGGTAAGTGAATCTGCATAGAAGGGGCAGGAGAGAAATTGCAGCCTCTGTGAGTAGCTGTGGGGTGCTAGGTAACCGGGGGGTGGGAAGGGATCCCAAGAAGCAAAAACGAAGGTGAAGAAGTGGTTCTGTTTAAGGTTCTTCAGAGATGTGTGTAGAAAGTGGAAATCCATCCTCCCCCCAAAATGGAAATCTCTTTTTTCTGTTGGAGCTGAGTTGTGCTTCTTGAGGCTGGTGCTGCTCTGAGACACAGATGGTCTTTGTTTTTTATTTTATTTATGTGATGTATTATATTTATAGATTTGCATATGTTGAACCAACCTTGTAACCCTGGAATAAAACCAACTTGATCATGGTGTATATTTTTTTTTTTGATGTGTTGTTGAATTGTTTGCTAAGATCTTATTGAATATTTTTGCATTGATATTCATTAGTGATATTGGTCTATAATTTTCCTTCTTTGTTGGATCCTTTCCTGGTTTGGGGATTAGGGTGATATTTGCTTCATAGAATGTGTTGGGACACATTCCTTCTTTTACTATGCTTTTGTAAAGGTTGTATAATATAGGTACTAGTTCCTCTTGAAAGGTTTGATAGAATTCGGATGTGAAGCTACCTGGTCCCAGACTTTTGTTTTGTGGGAGATTTCATACATATTGTTGATGCTATTTCAGTGATTGATATAGGTTTATTCACGATTTCTAATTCTTTCTGGTTGAGTTTAGGAAGGTGGGGTGCTTTCCAGTATTGGTCCATTTCCTTCAGATTTTCGTATTTCTGAGAATAGAGGTTTTCTGTAGTACTCATTGAGGATTTTTTTGATTTCTGAGGTGTCTGTTGTCATTTCTCCTTTATCATTTCTGAAAGACGATATTAGAAACTTTACTTTTCTGTATCTGGTTAGGTTGGCCAAAAGTTTATCAATTTTATTAATCTTTAAAAAAAACCAACTTTTTGTTTCATTGATTTTCTGAATGATTCTTTTGTTTTCAATTTCATTTAATTCTGCCCTAATTTTGGTTATTTCTTTTCTTCTGCTAGGTTTGGGATTGCAATGTTCTTCCTTTACCAGTTACTTGAGATGATCCATTAAGTTGTTGACTTCTCTTTCTGTTTTCTTGATGAAGGCTTCCAATGCTATAAATTTCCCTGTTAGGACTGCCTTTGCAGTATCTCACAGGTTTTGACAATTTGTGTCTTCATTATCATTTTGTTCCAAAACTTGGGTGATTTCCTTCTTAATCTCATCTTTGACCCAGCTGTCATTCAGCCTAAGATTATTTAGTTTCCATAACTTCGAGTATGAAGATTCCTGCTGCTGTTGAGTTCAATGTTTATTCCATGGTGATCAGAGAAGATACAAGAAATAATTTTCTGTTCTTTTAAATTGCTAAGGTTAGATTTGTGTCCTAAGATATGATCAATTTTGGAGGATGATCCATAGGCTGATGAGAAGAATGTATATTCAGTTTTATTAAGATGAAAAGTTCTGTAGAGTCTGTTGAGTCCATTTGTTCTAAGGTCAGGTTTAAGTCTAATATTTCTTTGTTTAATTTCTTCTTGGAGGATCTATCCAAAATTGTCAAAGGGCTGTTAAAATCTCCAACTATTATAGTGCAGGAAGGTATCAAGTTATTCATATCCATCACATTTTGCTTTATAAATTGAGGAGCATTCTGGTAGTGTGCATAAATGTTAATTATTGAAATCTCTTCATGTTGAGTGTTTCCCTTGACAAATATGTAGTGACCATTCTTATCTTTCTTTATTTTTGTTGGTTTAAAGCCAATTGTATCTGCAAGTAAAATTGCAACCCCTGCTTTTTTCTGATTCCCATTTGCCTGTATTATAGATGTCCATCTCTTCACCCTGAGTCTATTTTTATTCTTTAATGTAAGATGAGATTTCTTGTATGCAGCACATATCTAATCTGAGTTTATGTATCCAGTTAGCCAACCTGTGCCTCTTTAGTGGGCAATTTAAACCATTCACATTAATTGAGAGAATTGATAAGCCTGGTAGTGTTTTGAGTGCCATGTTTTTGGAATGTCCAGTGGACGTTTTTAATCCTTTCACCACTGTGGAAGTTGGGTTTTGTTCAAAAATTTCTGGGTGAGTTTACTTTGGAGGTAGAGCATTGTGCTGGTCATTGTGGAGGATGTGTCTGAGAATATCCTGGAGAGCTGGTTTAGTTATGGCAAATTTCTTCAATATGTGTATCATTAAAGTATTTGATTTCTCCATCACAAATGAAACTCAGTTTAGCTGGATACAGGATCCTAGGCTGAAAGTTGTTTTGTTTTAGGAGACTGAAGGTTGATGACCATCTTCTTCTGGCTTGAAACGTTTCAGCTACGAGATCTGCAGTCATTCTGATATTTCTCATTTTGTAGGTGATACTTTTCTTACATCTGATTGCTTGCAGAATTTTCTCCTTTATCTTAACTTTGGCAAAGTTAATCACAATGTGTCTAGGAGATGCTTTATTTGGATTGAGTCTTGCTGGGGTTCTGAAACTGTCTACTATTTGAAGTTCTGTATCTCTTGCAATGCTTGGGAAATTCTCCTCCAAAATCTCTTGGAGTAGAGCATCTGTACCTTTAGGGCCATCCTCTTCTCCTTCAGGAACTCCTATAAGACAAATGTTTGACATTTTGGAGCGATCCCACAACTTTCTCAGGGAATGATCAGTTTTTGCTCTCCATTTGTCTGCCTCTTAAAGCATTTGGGAATGTTCAAAAGCTTTGTCCTCATTTTCAGAGATCCTTTCTTCTGCCTGGTCAACTCTATTACTGAGGGATTCCACTGTATTTTGGAATTCCTTGAACAACTTTTTCATCACCTGGAACTCTGCTATCGCCTTTCTCATTATGTCTATATCTTTGGTGACTTTGTCTTTGAATTCTTTAGTTTCTTGAGACAACTTTAGGACTACTCTTTGGATTTCAATTTCTAACTTTTCTTCCACTCTATTCATCTTATTTGCCATCCATATTCTGAATTCAATTTCTGACATTGCAGCCATTTGTCTGTGCATGGCATCTTCAGTTGTATCTGCTTTGTTATTTTTTTTGGGGGGGGGGAGGTTGATCTACTCTGGTTATTCATGTTGCCAGAGTTCTTCTGTTGGTTCTGTACCATGTTCATTTTCCACTGTTTGGTTATCAGAACTGGTAGGGTGAGATTGAATTGGGATTCCCAGGTAGTAGAGATAATCAGCCTCTTACCAAAGTGCTAGGCTTTGTAATTGTGGCTTATCCCCTATAATCTTACAAAGGCCCCTTTCAGAGTTTTGGCTAGAGACTCTGAGGACCTACTTGGTGAGCTAGCTCAAGCTAGCTTTGTTTTGGTATCAGCCAACCTCTACCCTATCCTATGAAGCCACAGTATTAGGTTTAAATCTTAGCTGTGGAGGGGTACAGACAGTTATGGTGCCCCACCCCCACCCTTCAGTTCTTTTCTGCTACAGAACTTTGAATGTCAACCTCAGAGTGTCCCAGGGTGGATAGCCCCAGATACGAGTTCCAATCAAAGTGTCTCAAGCAGTATAAACCCTGCTCAGCAGAGAGGGATCCAAGAGTCTCCAACAGCACAACTGGAGCCATGGGCCCACACCCCCATCCCCAAGACTCAGTTCATACTGGTGTCCACTTCTCTGCTTGCTGGCCCAGTTGGAGCCATGGACCACTCCCCCACCCACCTTTCTCAGTCTGCTCACCAGCCCAGTTGGAGTTGGGGAACACATCCCCACCCACAGGTCTCTGTCCATACCTGGAGGCTTGCTGGCTCTGTTGGAGACAAGGGACCACGTCCTTGCCCTCAAGTCTCAGTCCACACCTGGCAAGCCTCTGCTTGCCTGCCAACCTGGGGCTTGGGACCAGCCCCATCCACTGAACTCAGCCCACACCAGGCAACTACTCTCCCACTTGAGGGCACTGTCAGAGCTGGGGGTTCCGTATCCCCTCCCACACTGCCCAAACCAAGGGTCAACACCACCACTGGCCGGGCAAAGTCATAACCAGGGAACTGCTCCTCCTCCCACTCAGTGTCCCTTTCTTCCCATGCCCTCTTTCTTCCCAGGAGTCACAGATTCCGTCCTGACATTTAGCAGTCCACACTATGTCCAGATCTCTGAGGAAAAGATCAGACACTCTGCATAATTCAGGGGGTACAACTTCAGCTATTGAGGATATTTATCACCTCAAACATTTTTAATTTGTGTTGAGAACATCTCAAATAGTCTCTTCCAGCTATTTTGAAATATACAGTAAATTACTGTTAACCATAGCCCCATATTGAGCTGCCACACACACACCTGGCAGGCCTCTCGGAGCCAAACAGAGCCACCGGCATGGGCAGGGCTGCTCCTGGCTCACTTGAGATTGCAATCAGTGGTTTTGAAACAGAATGGCCTGAAGGGAAGAACCTTCTGTCACTCAGGGCTGGACTTGCAGGTTCAGAGGTACCTGTGCCTAGCAGGGGCCCACTAGGTACAGGAGGAATGAACAAGGGGACTCATGCTGTGGGAGGGTCACAGGCAGCAACCCTGACATCTCAGAAGGCATGAAATGACCTTTTGAAGCCACTCCGGTGCACACTGACATGGGGTAGACCAAGGGCAGGAGCCAGGGGAATTCTCTGAAGCCATCTGGGGAGACAGTGGGAGTGGCCCACTATTCTGCCTCTCTTAAGACTTGTCTAATCCCCGGAGTGAAGAGAGGGTGGGTGAAAAATTCAAATGTGCTTTCTGGCTCTATTCTTTTTTGTTCTAAAATTCTGCCTCTAAAACCTTAATTCCTGTGAATAGATCTGTTTGCTACAGAGATAGTTAAATGGCGTCCAAGCCCCAAGCCTGGCCTGGCAGGTGCTCAGGAGGTGTGAGGGGCCCACAGCTGAGTGGGTGTGGAGCCCTCCCCTGTCCTCCACCATCACCTGTCCCATAGGCTGGGTTGTGTCTAGCGCCTGTCTACATTATAACCTGGGGACTTCACTACAATGTGACCACCTAGCACAGGAGTTAAGGACCGACTGAGCCCACAAACACCCCAGAACATGCAATTTGGCATCTTAAAGTCATTGTGCCAGGGAGGACCCAGGACAAGCTTAACTTCAGGTCTCATAGATTGGCCCCACAGGGCTGGTGTGCACCCAGTGGCTGCCCATGGGGCTTACATGACCCTCGGCCAGGGAGAGCATGTTGCACTTTTGTTAACAGCTCAGGATGATGCCAGGCCTCAGAAAGTAAAGAGCCCACAACAAACATCAAAGAATGAGAGCTATTCTCACGGAAGAAAGGCACACCCCAACAGCAGGGTGCCCTAATACTGTTCAGAGTCCATTTGAGACCCAGTGGACTCATCCCTGTATGTGGTTTTATAGGAGGAGAAAGCTGTGGGCTGGTGAAGCTGGTGCTGCCCAGGCCATCTTGTGTCCCACAGTGTACCAAGCCTGGGAAAGGCAGAGCTGAGGGGAAGAGGGCTGCAGGCACTGGGCTCCTCAGGTCAGCCCTGGCAGTCTGGAGTAGACACTGAACTTTGTGTGGCCCAGCACTGTGGGTGGTCACGTGGATCTGATACACCAGAAGGAGGTGGGCAGAGCAGGGAGCTGAAGCTTGGGGGTTAAATAATGTGCCCCAGGTCAGGATCCAGAGGCTGTGAAAGACCTTCAGGCCTCTCCATTCCTGTCCTCAAGGTGGCAGGGAGCAAAACCCAGGGAGGAAGTGGGTCCCTGGGTGCAGACCCAAGAAAGCCTGGGCCAGAGAGAGGAAGGTGGTGGGAGCAGGCATGGTGCGGAAGCCTGTAGTCCAGGTGTCTCCCAGGTGAGCGAAAAGAGGAGAGGAGAGGGGAGAAGGACAGGTACACAGAGGGCTTCATGGGGTTCAGTGGGCAATGGGCTCAGGGGAGGCAAAAGCGGGGGGTGCCAGAGAGACAGAGAGAGAGAAGCAGAAACTAAGAGGAAGAGGATGACAGATAGTAGAGACAGAGATGGAGAGAGAGCCATAGAAAGGGTGCAGGTGTGGGGCTGAAAAGGAGACCGGGCCAGCCAGCCTGGGGGTGGGCACATGATGGGGCCTCACCCTGGTCTTAAGGAGTCCTCCTCCAACCTTGATGCTTTGCCTGCACCCTGGGGTCCTGAAGACACCAGAGGAAAGTGAGATGGCTGTGCAGGCTGCTGGGAGTACACTGCTTCACGGAGGGATGTTGTCAGTGTCCCCACTGTGCAGACAGGTGCAGGTGGGCTGACTTCTTGAGATCCCATATCCAAGGCAGAATGTCCCAGAAAACTGCCCCTGCCTTCCCAGGATGCAAGCACCAGGCTGGCCACCTCTCAACCATTTAGGAGGAGCCTTAAACAACACGCATTTTGCTTCCTGGAACAGGCATCCTATTTCCTCTAAGGCTCAAGGTCATGGTCAATGGTGTGGAGGGTGTGGGGGGTACAGTGTGCAGGCAACCCCACCTCCATTAGGTGTGCATGACCCTCCTCCTGTCCAGCCTTTCCCTGCACCCTCTGTCCAAACCTCACCATCTCACCTGCTCTGATTCTCCCTCAGCTTAGTATCTCCCCCAGCTGGACTCTCTCATGGCACCAACCCAGGGAGGCCCAGGAAGACCCTGTAACCTCAGCCTCCACACCCACCTACAGCCACAACAACCACTTTTCCTTACCTTAGCACCTTCTGACGTGCTGTTCCCTCTGTCTGAATGCTCTTCCACCCTCTGCTGGCAAATTCTTTTAGGAGGCTGCCCCCAAGCTCCTCCCTGCACAGGCCCTACTCACTTCCCTCCTCCAGGGGCTGCCTTCTGAGCCAGCTTCATTCACCCTGCTTCTCCAGGCTGTGTCTGGCAATCAGGTCCTCCTGGCCAGGTGCCGGTTCCATCTCTGCTGAAGGAAGTGAGGCTCAAATCTGCAGACCCCAGGGCCCTTAACAGCTGGGATGAACTCAGACCTCCCGACCCAGAGCACAACTCCACCAAGCCTGCCTGGCTTAGCAGATTACTCCAGATGACCCCGGCCTCCACTGGGTTCAGGCTCTGTCCAGGGCAGCGGGGTGGGCGTGGGGCACCTGCCAGAACACCATAGCAAATCATGCACAGGTTGTAGGGCTGACGGATGATGGGATGCTCAGAGCCCCAGTTTTGTTAGAAGGTGAATTCTGCATCTGCTGCAGGCCAGGCATGAGGAACACGTGCTGGAATTTTGCAAATGCAGCCAAGGGGGTGGGTTCTCACCTTCTCCCAGGGAGAACTGGACCCAGCAGCCCTCTCCCCTTTAGACATCTCTTATGACCTCCACACTCAATGCTGGGCCGTTAAGGGCTACCTCTATAGTGACTGACTGAAGTGGTCCCTCCCAGGGCCCGCAGTCTGGAAGGTTCTCACCTGCGGGGCTACAGACCCACCTGAGGAGTTCAGAACCCCCACCAGCTCACCTGGCTGAGGACTTAGGAGTTGGCAGCTGTATTTGTCTAATGCCCCAGAGACCCAGGCCTCCCTGCCTGGCAAGCAGCTGCTGCAGGGCAGAAAGAGCAGAGCAGAAGGCACAGACAATCAGGAGCAGGGGCAGGCCCGTCCACCTGAGCTGCTGGGAGGTTTGATTTGGGCCAGTGGGTTCTCTGGCTCCTCCCAGCCGACCTCACTGCTAAGTCCAGGATGGTGACCTGCTTGGTCCACCAAGGCTCACACTGAGCTCAGGCGGTGTGGTCAGGGGCTCAGTCTAGAGCCCACCTCTGCTGTGTCCTAGGCATGCTATAAACTTAGTTTTCCCATCTGTAAAAACTAAGGACCACAAGGGACTTTGTCCCTAGTGAGTGTGAACAGTGCTGGGCTCAGCACCTCTCCCCTCTGTTATTTACTAAAGGCCAACATGTATTTCCTGATTCTAATCATCTGACACCCCCCTCCCCGATATCTGCGACTCAGAGTAGAGACAAGGAAAGTGGAATGAAAGTGGATCATGTTCTGATCATGAAAGGATGCTGGATATTATCAAAAGCTTTTTCTGCATCAATGGAAAGACCCATATGGTCTTCGTTTTTTATTTTGTCTATGTGATATATTATATATATAGTATCATGTATATTGAACCATCCTTGGGACCTTGGGATAAAACCCACCTGGTCATGATGTATAATTTGTTTGATATGTTGTTGAATTCTGTTTGCTAGGATCTTATTGAATATTTTAGCATCTATATTCATTAAAGATATTAGTCTATAATTTTCTTTTTTTGTTGGCTCTTTTCCTGGTTTGGGGATCAGGGTGATACTTGCTTCATAGAATATATTGTGAAGTATTCCTTCTTTTTCTGTGTTTTGGAAAAAGATTAAGTAATGTAGGTACTAGTTCCTCTTTAAAGATTTGGTAGAATTCTGATGTGAAGCCATCTGGTCCTGGACTTTTCTTTTTTGGGAGGTTTCGTGTAGTTGATGCTATTTCAATACCTGATATAGGTCTGTTCAGAATTTCCAATTCTTTCTGGCTAAGTCCAGGAAGGTGGTGTGCTTCCAAGTATTGGTCTATTTCTTTCAGATTTTGATATTTATGAGAATAGAGTTTTCTGTAGTATTCAATAAGGATATTTTTATTTCTGAGGTGTCATTGTTATTTCATCTTTATCATTTCTGATTGATGATATTATACTTTTCTATTTCTGGTTAGGTTAGCCAAAGGTTTATCAATTTTATTAAACTTTTCAAAAAACCAACTTTTTGATTCATTGATCTTTTGAATCATTCTTTTGTTTTAAATTTCATTTCAGAAAATAGGTATATTGGGCAACGCCTGTGGCTCAGTGGGTAGGGTGCTGGCCCCATATACCATGGGTAGGTTCAAACCTGGCCCTGGCCAAACTGTAGCAGGCACCTGTGGTCTCAGCTACTTGGGAGGCTGAGGCAAGAGAATCGCCTAAGCCCAGGAGTTGGAAGTTGCTGTGAGCTGTGATGCCACAGCACTCTCCTGAGGATGATAAAGTGAGACTCTGTCTCTTAAAAAAAAAAGAAAGAAAAAAAGAAAGAAAATAAGTATAGAAGGGACATTTCTTAAACTGATAGAGGCCATCTACAGCAAACCCACAGCCAATATCATATTGAATAAAGTAAAATTGAAAACATTTCCACTCAGATTAGGAACCAGGGAAGGTTCCCCATTGTCTCCACTGCTATTCAAAATTGTAATGGAAGTCCTAGCCATCACAGTCAGGCAAGAGAAGGCAATCAAGGGTATCCAAATAGGGTCAGAGATCAAACTTTCACTCTTCACAGATGATATGATTATATACCTGGAAAACCCCAGGGACTCAACTGCAAAACTCTTAGATGTAATCAAGAAATACAGTAGTGTCTCAGGATACAAAATCAATACTCACAAATCAGTAGCTTTTATATATACCAACAATAGTCAAGCTGAAAAAACAGTCAAGGACGCTATTCCTTTTACAGTAGTGCCAAAGAAGATGAAATATCTGAGAATTTACCTTAAAAAGGATGTGAAAGATCACTATAAAGAGAACTATGAAACTCTAAGAAAAGAAATAGCTGAAGACGTTAACAAATGGAAAAACCTACGATGCTCATAGCTGGGAAGAATCAACATTTTTAAAATGTCCACATTACCCAAAGCAATTTGGTACAATCCCTATTAAATACAAATTTAATACAATCTCTATTAAAGCACCACTGTCATACTTTAAAGATCTGGAAAAAATAGTACTTCATTTTATATGAAACCAGAAAAAACCTTGAATAGCCAAGACATTACTCAGAAATAAAAAAAAATCAGAAGGAATTATGCTACCAGACTCAGATTATACTATAAATCTATAGTGATCAAAATGGCATGGTACTGGCACAAAAATAGAGAGGTAGATATATGGAACAGAATAGAAAATCAAGAGATGAACCCAGACACTTATCGTCATTTGATCTTTGTCGTCATTTGATCTTTGATAACCCCATTCAAAAATATAAATTGGGGGAAAGAGTCCCTATTTAACAGATGGTGCTGGGTGAACTGGCTGGTGACCTGCAGAAGACTGAACCTTGACCCACGCCTTTCACCATTAACAAAAATTGATTCTCACTGGATAAAACATTTAAACTTAAGATATGAAACTATAAAGGTTCTTTCAGAGAATGCAGGGGAAACACTTGAAGAAATTGGCCTGGGAGAATACTTTATCAGGAGGACCCCTCGGGCAATTGAAGGAACACTAAAAATACATTACTGGGATCTGATCAAACTAAAGAGCTTCTGCACAGTCAAGAACACAGTAAGTAAAGCAAACAGACAGCCTGCAGAATGGGAGAGGATATTTGCAGATTATGCTTCTGACAAAGGTTTGATAACCAGAATCCACAGAGAACTCAAACTTATTAACAAGAAAAGAACAAGTGGGGCAGCGCCTGTGGCTCAGTGAGTAGGGCACCAGCCTCATATACTGAGGGTGGTGGGTTCAAACCCAGCCCCCAGCCAAACCACAACAAAAAATAGGCGGGCATTGTGTGGAGTGCCTGTGGTCCCAGCTACTTGGGAGGCTGAGGCAAGACAATCGCCTAAGCCCAGGAGTTGGAGGTTTCTGTGAGCTGTGTGAGGCTGCCATGGCATTCTACCAAGGGTGATAAAGTGAGACTTTTGTCTCTAAAAAAAAAAAAGAAAAGAACAAGTGATCCCATTTCACTGTGGGCAAAGGACTTGAACAAATGCTTCTCTGAAGAAGATAGGCTCATGGCCTACAGATACATGAAAAAAGGCTCATCATCTTTAATCTTCAGAGAAATCCAAACCAAAACCACTTTGAGATATCATCAGACTTCAGTAAGAGTAGTCCATATCACAAAATCCCAAAACTATAGATGTTGGCATGGATGCAGAGAAGAGGGAACACTTCTGCACTGCTAGTGGGAATGTAACCTAATACATTGCTTTTGAAAAGAAGTCTGGAGAACACTCAGGGATCTGAAAGTAGACCTGCTGTTTGATCCTGCAATTCCTCTACTAAGTGTACATCCAAAAGACCAAAAATCACTTTACAAAAAGGATATTTGCACCAGATTGTTCATTGCAGCTCAATTCATAATAGCCAAGTCATGGAAGAAGCTCAAGTGCCCAAAGACCCATGAATGGATTAATAAATTGTGGTACATGTATATCATGGAATATTACACAGCCTTAAAAAGACAGAGACTTGACTTCTTTTATGTTTACCTGGATGGAGCTGGAACATATCCTACTTCCTAAAGTATCTCAAGAATGGAAGAAAAAGTGTCCAATGTATTCAGTTCTATTATGAAATCAATGTACAATTACTCACACTTTCATATGAAAGATAAATCACAATTATAGCTCAGGAAGAAGGATGGAAGAGGAAGGGATGGGAGGGGAGGTAGGAGGTTCGATGGCGGGAGGGTAAATGGTGGGACTACAACTATGGTGCATATTGCAAGGGTACATGTCTAATCTATTAAGTATAGAGTATAAATGTCTTAACACAATAATTAAGTAAATGAGATGAAGGATATATTAACTAGTTCGATATAAGCATTCCAAATTGTATATAAAATCAGCACATTGTACCCTATAAATGCATTAATGTATACATGATCTATATGTTCATGACTTAATAAAAAGAAATAAAAGAAATCAAAGCACACACACAAAAAGGAAGTGGACAGATGATGATGGAGGAACAATTACCAGGCGTGGAGTGTTGGAAGCAAGGGTAGAGGGCTGGCTTGGAGAGACCACTCTCCCTCTCACACTCAACAAAGGGGGAAAGGCAGCCCCTCCTTTGTTCTTTAAGGAATAGATCACACGTAAAAAAAGCCTGAAGCAGGTGATTTCACACAATGTGCTCTTCTCCAGATCCATTCAGTGGGAGGAGAGCAAAATAATTAAAATGGTTTCCAGCCCTCTAGTTACTCAACCTCCTGCCACTCAGATGAAGATTCGCTGATAGGCGAGTGCTCTGGGGGAAGGGGAGAGGCCTCACTCATCTTGGAACACCAAGTCCCAGTACCTCGCAACCCAATGCCAGGAAAGGATGGCCCATTCCACAAATTTATAAATATTCTCTTAAATTCCAGAAGGCTCCCTTAACAGAGAGAAGGGCAGCCCCGCCCTGGCTTGCATCTAGCAGGTTGCTCCACCTCCCCTAGACTCAGTTTCCTCATCTGCACGCCAGGATCACAATGCTGGCTGCTTTTGTCCCCAGTGCTCTACTTGCTCCCTGGCCTGGCCAACTGCGGCATGTGATATTCATGTCCATGATGATTGTTTAAGAAGTGAGCAAGTGACCCAAACAAAGCCAATCAGATTCTTCCCTGAGAGTTTTATGTAGACTTGAGGGAAGCATTGGGGGCAGTGAGGATAATGGACAGTGGAACTCTCTGGGGTTGTCATCCCCCCCAGCAGGGAGGGGGACATTGTTGTCAGTGGGAGAGGATGAGGACAGTGTGTAAGGAGAAGCAGGGAGAAGGGAAAGGATGGAGAGAAGGAGATGGCCCAATACAGTCCTTGGTGCAGCCTTGCCCAGGACTTCTCAGAACAAGCTCAGACTTGTCTGATTTCTGCAATGGAAGATGCTTGGTTGGCACAAATCCCTTCCACCCAGGCAGAACAGATCAAGGATTGTTCATGGAGGAGGGAGCATTGAGCTGGGTATTGGAGGGTCAGATGGGTAACTGGGCAAAGCCAAGGTGCCAGAGCACCCACTTCCAACGTGGGCAGAGACCTTGCCAAGGACTTCACACTCATGGTCTCCTCTTCAAACCAACAGAGGTCACCGTTGATTAGAAGCAGGTGAGCAGACTATGGCCAGAGACTTACTCAAGCACACTGTGTGAGAATAGCAGAATGTGGACCAGGAACAGAGGGGGCCTGACATAGAGGTGATGGCCTCCCTCCACACCAGCCTCCCATACTCGCCTTGCTGGAGTCAAGGGCTCTGGCCAGGGCTGTCAGACACCCCACTGGTGTGGTGTCCGCAGCTCCCTGAAGGGTCATCTACAAACAGGTGCACCATACGCTTCCCATCTATATGAGGAGAGCCACCTGGGAGCTGGGCGGGCTTTGGAACATGTGCTTTGGTCTGCAAAGACTTGGGGTCTTAGCTTCTCCCCTTAGCCTCTGAGCTCCTGGAAGGAGGAACCAGAGTTTATTTATCTTGGGATCCCTGTCCATGGGCCAACCTGAGGAGGGGGCAGAATGAAGTACAAGGAGGTGGCCCACTTCAGGGCCTTCCAGAAATGTCACAACCATCTCATGACACTTACGAGGTCCCCCGAGTGAGGGCACCCCACTGATGGGGGAGACAAACAAGGACAGAGGCAAGAAAAAATCATCACCACGAGGCCGGGGATGGGACAGAGAGGAAGCACAGACTCCTTGGAGGAGGTGACAGCAGGCTGACAGCAGGTGCAGTGTGCTCCAAGGCAGTGTGGGGGTGCCAGGGACAAGGGATGAGGGTGGAACAAAGCTGGGGAGGGGCACAAGGACGGTGTGGCTGGGGTGTAAAGGGCAATCCAGAAGTAGCGGGTGAGAGGACAGGGCGGCCGCAGCCCCCGCACCCAGAACAGGCATCACCTTGCCACGAGCGCCCCTTGGTGGCAACATGGGGGAAAGACAGGCAGAAGGTCACAATCCAGGGGAGATGCCCCAGGAACATACACAGTAGCTGGGTTGGAATCACCTTTTTACAGCAAGTCCCTCTCTTGCAGTTCTAATGACCCCCCCAAAACTCACTGCTACTCTTCACTGGGATTCCCCAAAGGTGTCAGGACCTGCAGCTCAGGAGTCTGTGGGGAATCCTGTCTCCTTGGGATGTCTGGGGTCCACAGAGTCTCAGGCTGGGGAGCCATCTGGTTTTCCAAGTGTCATTCAAAGGACTCCCCCCCCACATATTGGCTACCGCGTTGGCCCATGCACGGCTCTGCTGGGAGACCCTGAAGGTCTGGGCAACTCCAGGATGTTGGCAGCTCTAGGGAATCTCTGTCCCTGGACACAGTGGCTTTGAGCCACTCAGAGCCAGCCCTGCTTTCAGGGTGGTTCCCTCCTGGGGCTGTCCCTCCCCTCCTCACACATCTACTCTGATATTCCAGCATGCTGCCCACAGCCACAGGGTCACAGCACAGCTGCCCTCACGTGACTGACCACGCTAGTGCTGGCCACCATCAAAAGTTCCAGAGAGCCTGTCATGTGACCGATGCCATCTATATGGTGGACACACAACCCTGGTGACATCTGGGTCAGGGCTGCTGGCTCTCACTCCACCCCCTTTATCCACCGCCCTGGGCTGGGCTATGGGGAGCGAGGCAACACCATGTCGGCTCCTTTAATGAAAACCTGGGTGATTTTCTGATTTTGCAGCCAGTGTAGTCGGTACCCCTTCCTGTCTTGCCCCCTGGAGACCCTCTTCTGGATCCCAGCAGCCGGGTCAGGGGTGTCCAGTCCTCATGGAGGCAGCAGGAGGAGCACAGACAGGCCACGCTTAGTTTTGGAGCTACAGGAGAGTAGGCTTTTCTCTTTCAGGATCTTATGCCTGGTAGGACCCCAAGCAGGAAGCCGAGATGACTTGGAAGGAAGAGGGCTTTTCTCACCTCCAGGCTAGAGGGAGAATCCCTGGGCCACAGGAATAAGAGACCTAGAGGTGAGGATCCCAAGTGGCCCCTGCCACAGCCCTCCCTGTTCGTGTCTGTCCAGGGCAGGTAGCATAAGAACACACATCAGATTTTGCAGGTCACATCCCAGACTGGCGGGGCTGTGAGAGCAGCTGGGCCTGTGGGTCACGGCCAGCCCTAGAAGGTGCCCACAACCTACAGTGGGCCTGAGTGAGGCTGTCACCAGAAAGAGGTGGACACAGCAGTGATTTCAGGAAGGGGGCAGGTGGACCAATGTCTAAGGAGCGAGGGTATCTCAGGGCACACAGGTGGGGACAGATGGCACTGACCAAGGGCCAAACCCTTTCCTCCCCATAGAGACTGAGGTACTGGGGTACAGCCTCACCCCGATAAGCTGGCTAGGGCACATCCTTAGGAACCCTGAACTGACTCAATATGTTCCCACTGCCACCCACAGAACATTGGCTTTAGTTACGGGAGACGACAAAAGTTTCACTTCCTGTGCCTTGAGTTAGTGCACTGACAGTTTGTACTGCTATAGAGAAGGCGCACCCTATTCCGATGCCTGATTCATCAAGGCCTATCACCATGTGATGCATCCGGCCCAGGTCGCCAGCTGAGGCCCCTGTGGGCAGAAGCTGTCCCCACCATGAGGTGGATGGGACACCGGGGAAGCTCTCCCCACTGAAAGGCTGGGGGCCCAGGGCCTGGGGGTTACCTGTCACTCCCGTTCCAGGCGCATTCAAACTTGTCAAAAATGCAGTCATTCTCATACAGAGAGCAGAGCTTGCTCCGAAGATAGTCATGGACCTGGTGAGCAGAGGGGATAGTGTGAGTGGATGGGGCCCCCCAACTAACCTGGCCCCTTCCACAAGAAGTGTCTTGAAGAGAAGCAGGGGTCTGTATGGTAACTGGCATGGCCCTGGTCACTGGGAAGGTGTCACAACACACAGCTGACCCCTGAGCTGTGCAACCAGAAAGAGGATGGCACCAGGGAGCAGAGTTCACTCTGATACCCACAGCACAGGAGTGAGGACCTCCTGGGGACCACATCCTGGTTCTGCCCCTCCCTGGCTGTGTAATGGAAGAATGACTTCACCTCTCTGAGCCTGTTTCCTCCTCTTTACAGTGCTAAGACTGCAAAGCTCGTGGGCTGCCCTGGGACTAAGTGCAGGACAGTGCTGGTGTGGGTCATGCCCTGTGAGGATGATCACCGTAATGAATCACGAACCCGAGGGCCACCCTCATCAAAGAAAGGGGACATCCAAAAAGAGAGCCTTGAGCGGCTTCTCACACATCCTATCTTGGCAGGTGGCATCATCCATCCACAATGTGAGGCACCGAGGCTCAGAGGGGTTGAGGGACTGTCCCAAAGTCACATAGCTTGTCAGTTGCCGACTAGGACCCCTCCTCAAGATCACCTGGCACCACAGGAGGAGATGGGCGTGCCCCAGGACCCACATCCCCCTCATTGCAGTCCAATCCTACTGCTGAGAATGGGGCTGCTGCTGGGACCGTGAGCACGGGCTCTGCCCGCTGTGGGGAAAGGTAGTACCTGCGTGGCATGAAGTCTGATCTCCACTCTGGGCCCTGGAGCCCGGGGGTAGAATGGGAGGGGCCCTGCAATGTTAATTGCATTACCAACTTGGCTGGCCATGGTACCCAGATACTTGGTCAAACCTATTTTAGATGTTTCTGTGTAGGTATTTCTTAGATGAGATTAACATTTAAATCTATAGACTGAGTAAAACAGGTTGCTCTCCATAACATGGGTGGGCCTCATCCAACCAGCCTGAGCAGACACAAACTGACCTGCCCTGGGAGGAGGGGATGTGGCAGCATGTGGCCCTCCTTGACGGGAGCCATTAACTCCCCACTGGGTCCCCAGCCTCCCCTGAAGATCTGGACATGCCAGAGCTTCACAGGCACTCAGTGAGCCAGTCCCTCAGATTCTCCCTCCTCTCCCTCCCATCCTCCCTGGTCTCCAGCCTGTTGCTTCTCTTTCTCTGGAGAAGCCTGGCTGGCATGGGCAGGGAGGGGGGGAACAAAACTGGGGGGAGGGCCATTGCTACCCATGGCAGACAGGGTGGCTCCCCTCTGAGGGGCTCAACCCCTGCTCATCTCTCCAGCCCCAGTGTCCTTCCCATGAGCCTTCCTACCTCCCACCCTACCCCACCCCCAGCTCACAGCCCCACCAGGCTGATGTGCACTGGGCTCTTGCCAGTGAACTGGGCTCTTGCCTGCCTCGCCTTGTGGGCGAGGCCCAGAGTTTAGCTCTGTGTATGTGTAGCAGCTAAACTCAGAAGGGACAAATGGCAACAGACAGAATTTAAAGCTCCACATCTCACCCCTCCTGGCCTGCATTTTTGTGTGTCCACCCACTTAGTCCCAGCAGCCTTAGTGATGCTCTCATCCAAAGGCCTTCGCTGTTCTCTCTCCTGTCATGGAGAATCTCCTGCCCTCTGCTGGCAGGGTGAGGAAGTGTCAGCTCCACAGATGTGAACTCATATCTAAGGTCTGCTTGCTAGTTCGTCACCATAGGCCATTTAACTCAATTGTCTTCAAATCAAATGGGATGGGGAATACTGATCCCACCTCCAAGGACAGCGGGGAGGCTTAGATAAAGCAAAATAGGCCAAAGACTTAGGTCAGTGTGGCTCATTCAACAACCATCCCCACCCCCTTAACCCTACCTTCCTTAATTAGTTGTAAAACTACTAATTTTCCCAGCCCCTTTGGTGCCTTCCAGGACTCATTCCAGCTAATGAAATGTGTGGAGTCTTCTAAAAAGCATTCTGAGGAACCTTTTTGGATCATGAAACGGACCCTATGGACACGGTCTTTTGCATTTCCCCGTTTCCTCCTGGAATGTAGCCAAAGTGCCTGGAGTTGTGGCAGCTATTTTGCCACCAGGAGGTACCCAGGCATGACAGTGGAAAATCCGCACCCAGATGCTGGTGGACTGGACCATGGAAGGAACCACTGGGACACTGATGAGGGTATGAAAGCGCTCCCCATGCCTGGACTGCCCTACAAACGACTCGTGATGGGAGAAAATAGCCCTTATTTGTACTGCAAGTCAGCCAAACACAATCCAGCTGGACACAATTTCCACCAAATAATAGGACACCCCCAAAATATGAGTTGTGGTGCTTTCGTGTAATTAGTACTTTAGAGTTAATAGATTGACCTGGCCAAATGCAAGCGCCTGGCTTTGGGCCTCATCCTCCAGAGGATCATCCTGCTTTGCTGGGGCCTTCACAAGAATCTCCAAAGGATCTGCACCCTCTCCCCACAAAACGCCCACAGGAAATGCTACACAGCGTATCAGGGGTGCATGAGACTTTACTGACTACAGGGATGTGCCAGGCTGAGGGTCCTGAGGGAGGCAGAGTCAGGCATTTCCCTGAGTTGTCTCCTGGCGGGGTAGGGGGGGAGGTGCAGAACAGTTGCTCCTGTGGGCCGGTCCCATCTTGCATCTCTGCCGTTTCCAGAGGACAGAGGACGGGCAGATCCTGGCTTGGAGTGTGTGGTGTGAGCAGAGGGCCAGGGGTAGAGAAAGAGGGGGAGATACGGGGTCTCAAGTGAACATAGGTGGTTAACGAAGGGCCTGGTGCCAGCAGATGCCCTGTGGACGTGTGGCTCCCGGGAGCACACTCCTGGCCCAGGTCAGACTCAGCACCCTTCCCAGACAGGTCCTCTGCCTCCTAGGACATCTCTAGGCCTTGGCAGGGAGGGAGGGACACGCTGGGATCTGAGTCTGGGCTATGAATCTGTCACCGCCCAGCTGCAAGACAGGTCCCTCCTGTCCTGGCCTCTTAATGCCTTGGGCTCTCTCCCCACCAAACAGGGCAGCGAGGAATGGAGGTGACAGACATTAAGTATGTGGCACCCTGTGAGCACCTAATTCCTGGTGATGCTGTGAGAAATCAGCTGGGCTTTCTAGTGGGAAACACCCACCCACTTCTGCAGATCCTACAGCTCCTTCTGAGTCCAGCATAAACGCCACCTCCTTTGAGAGGCCTTCCTGATCTCTCCGGCTAGACACTTAACTGAAACCAGCTTTGAAGCCATCCCACATTTCCTCCAAGTCCATCGTTTATTTTAACATCATGTGAATTTCATTTTCTCCCCCTTAAAATATATGGATGAATCGTAATAGAAAAATAATAATTCTTTCCAGTAAGGTTCCCCACGTGTCACCCTGAGTGCCTGACTCCTAAGCCTGTGCTGAGGATCTAGAAATGTAATGTGCTCCCTGGTTCCCCTCTGCACACACTGTTTAAGGATGCTCTCTGGGAAGGGCAATGCTTATTCTGTTCTCATAGCTTGAAGCTCCTCGGTTTCCATGTCCCTCCCCTCCTGCCGCTGTGGGCCAGGACTGAAGGCCTAGTTCATGGGCATTCACGGTTCCCTTGATGCTGGGCTGAACCTCAGTGTCTACAAATGGGCATGTGAGAGCCGGCCCTGGCTGGGAAAGCCCCGTCCATGGGGACCTCAGCCCAGGGAAGGGAGCCCTGAGGATAAACACTTCACACCGAGGTGCCCACCTGGTAGGTCTCTATGGGTCTCGCCTCCATGTTCAGGTCCCAGACCTTGACCGTGAGATAGTCCCGAGTGAGCATATACCGGCCACTGTGGCTGAACTTCACGTCTGACACGGAGGAGATGATTTCTGAGAAGAAGGAGCGGTTACTGGGGTCCTCGGGCTCTTCGAAGACTGCAAAGACAGAGAAGCAACAACCATCACCAGCTGCTCCTGCCCGTGGGGTCGGAGTGACAGACAGCCCTGTCCTGCACCTGGGTTCGTGCTGTTTCTACAGACATTTCTTCCTTCATCAGAACTAGAACAAAACATTTAACAGGCAATGGGCCTAAACTGTCTTCCAAGGAGGAAAGAGCTGGCTCTTGGAAGGACTCATCTGTGGGAACAATGTTTACAGAGCACTTACTCTGAGTCGAGTTTTGTGCTGAGCCTTCCCATGTATCATCTCATCTAACCCCCAATAAAATGCCCATCATCCCCATCTGCGGCCAAGAGAACTGAGCGCAGATGGCTGAACTCCATGCCCAGGGTGTCAGGGGCTGGAAGAGAACGGTGAAGTCAGGATGCGCTGCCCTCTGTTGGTGATGCTGGATGCCATATGGCAAAGGTGTCCTGATATTCTCCAATGTGCTAGACAGTATCCTCCACCAGGCTTGGCACTGCTTGTGGCCCTGGTGCTTATGGGTCCTGGGACCTTGGGCCAGCGTTTATCTCTGTCCCTAGTGTCTTGAGCAGGCACAGCTGAGCCCTGCTCACAAGTAGGTTTTGTTTGGCTTCCACAGAGCTTCCTGTTCACTGCCTGTGACCATCTGTTATCTCAGACCAGCTGCCCCCATGGGAGGTGGCTCATCTGGCCCCTGCCCCCACAGGCAATGGCAGCCTGGGCCAAAGTGAGCAACAAGGGCCCCCTATACAGTTCCCAGCCCTGCTGTCCCAATAACCCAGCCTTCTTGAGCTGCGAGTTCCCTAAGCAGCAGGACAAGTTGTGTGGTCTTCTGTGTGTCCCTGCAGATCCCGTGGTAGCCCTGGGCTTAGATGGTTGGGGACTAGGATCTGGACCAGGGCACGCCCAGGGACTGACAGGAAGTGGATGGGGGGGTGGTAGTAGCAATTTACCAGCCAAATATGGAAGAACTTAAACATTTGATAACCCGTCCAGTGTCCCCATAGACAGAGCTGGGTGGCAGCCTGGCCTGCTGTCCTGAAATAGGGAGGCCAAGCTAGTCACAGCTCTCCAGAGCCTCCAAGAGTCTCCTCCCTGCCGTCCCTCAGTCACGGGATCTCATGTCCTGCTTAATGGCCTGTCCCATCCCTATCCTCTCAGCGGAGACCCACATCCCCATCTCCCTGCTGCCCAAGGCAGACGCTGCCCCTGGCCACCATTGCGCCCAGAAATATACTCTAGTTTAGCTCCCTTCTGCACAGCAGCTGGGGACATTCCCTGCCCATGGGATGTTCTGACAATTACCCCTGCATTCATTCATCTACTTGCTTAGTCAGCCATCCATACTGTGTGCCTCCCTGCCCTGTCGAGGCACTGGGGTGACACAGCAACTATCACAAAGCTGCTTGCTACCCCCATTGAGTCAGCCTTGTCCTCACAGAGATAGAAAATAAAACTGAGCACCAGTTATACCACCAGGCAGAGGAGGTACAAGGAGTAGGGAAGGAGCCAGTGAGGAGGTGGACTGTGGAATAGGCCGGTCATCTAGATGGGCAGGGCCTCTGTGGCAGGTGATGTCTGAGCACAGATCTGAAGCCAGGGAAAAGCAGTGGAGACAGCTGCGGTGGCTAACAGTTGATGGCCATGTAGGCAGAGAAAGGAATGAGCTGGGGGAAGAGAATGCTGGGGCTACCCCATGCAGGACCTCACTGGATACACAAGGGGTAAGGATGTCATTGTCAGGCAGGTGGGAGCCACTGAGGGTTCACAGGTGGGAAGGTGAAACCTGACACAGGGGACAGGGAGGGGTGGGTGGAGGCCTGGAGCTTCCTTCCCATACAAAAAGGAGGTTCCAGCACCAGGAGATGGGGCTACAGAACAGATGTCAGCACCCTCATTCAGGCTACTGGGTGTGGGGTGCAGGCAGAGTGGGGACTGAAGATCCCATTCTGGGCAAGAGAAAACACCCCCAGAAAAAGGGAAAAATTAAAAAGTATGCTGAATGAGTCAGAACAAATGGTAAGTCAGCTAGTTTACCTGTAAACCAGTGGCTGCTAAATTTCTCATCTGAGCAAGTTTCCTGCTTTTCCTAGAACTCTGGCCTACTAGGATACAGCTTACTAACAACCCTACTGGATCCGTAAACACTCTAAAGAAACGCTGTGGCAAGGCCTGGCAAGATACATTAACTAGGCTATTTCCTGCCCAGTTAAGAGTCAAAGCAAATACCCATTGTGGAGATCTGTATTTGCCTGGGGCAAAGATCAAGGGAATAGCTTGAGCCCTGAAATACAGGTAGGAGAGTTTATATCCCTTAGCTCACAGGAAGACCCTCTGTGATGGTGATGAGAGGAAAATTCCTCTCTCCCAATGATTCTTCAGAGGAGATTGATGCCAGTAGTGTTTAACTCCATAGTGAACTAGCGGACATTAACACCTCCCTAGGAATCCGTGAGTTTGACCTCAGACAGGAGGCTGCCCCCACACAAGGCTCGGCTTGAGGGAGTTCTCAAGACTGCTCAGATCGACTTGGTACCTATAACTCAGTGGTTAGGGTGCCAGCCACGTGCACTGGGGCTGGTGGGTTTGAACCTGGCTTGACCTGCTAAACAATGACAACTACAACAATAACAAAAAAATAGCCAGGCATTATGGCGGGTGCCAATAGTCCCAGCAACTTGGAGAGCTGAGGCAAGAGAATTGCTTAAGCCCAAGAGTTTGAGTTTGCTGTGAGCTGTGATGACACAGTGCTCTACAGAGGGCGACATGATGAGACTGACTCAAAAAAAAAAAAAGACTGCTCAGATTCTTAAGGTTAATGATTACAGAAACAATAGGAGCTGATGTGCTCACTCAGAGAAACTGCTGGTGTCTTTGTTCCCTTCCTCAGCTTACCTCTGGGCTAATAAGCAAATAGCCTTCAATAAAAGCTGGGTGGAACAGACACTCGGGGGCCACCATCATAATGCCACAGCGGCAGTGGTCCCCTGAGTTCCCACCTTTGAAAGTTCTATTCTGTGTCTTTTGTTCTTGTCGTTTCTAACCTTATATTTCTTCAGTCTGTGGCCAGACCCACGGGTCTTACCGGCTGCTGCCCCTGGGGCGGGACCCCCGCAGTGGGGAGAGGAGGGAAGTTTCTTGCCGGGTAAGAGGCTCCTGCGTGAACCTTCATCCTCTGGTGTCTCCAAAAATCAGAGCAGGAAAGAAGGAAGAGAACCCCCTCTCTGTGAGTATGTCCAAAGGGCTGGGAGATCTGTATTCGGCCTCCCCATGGCCTATGATAAGTAGGTGGTATTGGAACTGCTGCACCTGTGCCCAAGGGCAGGCTGGACCTTCTTCTAAGCCAGGGTAGAGCCCAGCAGAAGGTGCGAGGGAGTGCAGCTCATCTCTCCAAGAGGTCTTGTCAGACTTTGGAGTTAGAATGATCTCAGCCTGGCATGTGTTTAATTACCAAAAGAAAAAACAACTGTAGACCCCTCCTTGTTCAAAGGAGACTCTGATCCTGCCTCCTGGGCTGGCTCTCCTGGTATCATGCTTTCCTTTTCCACAGGCAAGGTGAAGGCAGACCAGAAACAGGTACCATGAGAAGAGAGGGTGAGGCTGGTAGAAGAGGGGTCTGAGTCCCAGAGCCCCCAGCTGTGTGGCCTCCCAAGGCATGCAGCTCCCTGAACTTGGCCTTCTCATCTCTACAAAAGGGGCCAGGGGGAGCAGCACGGTAGGCACCACCCTGACATGGGCAGAAGAGATCACATGTGGGGAAAGCTTGGTGCATGGTGTGTTCACAGAGGTACCATCTTCCCTCCTTCTCCCATTGTTCCCTATGACTCAGCCAGAGTGAAGGGGGACACAGAATACCATGGGCCAAGGGAAGGATGCTGCCCCCTGGGCAATGGGGAGCCCAGAAGGGCGGGCAACAGGGGGGGGCAGGGCTCCACGTGAGTCTCTGTGGGACTTTCCCCTGCAGTGGCAGCCAGAAGGCTCTCCTAGGAAGTCACCTTTGGCCTCTAAAACATGTGAATTCTGATTGGTCATATACACTAATGTTTCATGTCCTGATAATAATAAAGTGTATCGTTTCTGCAGGTATTTATGTTTGTAATTTTTCTTTGTTAAGTCAAAAAAGTTCAAAGACAATTCTCTTTTCTCTCAAATGCCTGAAATTAAAAAAAAAAATCAATATTTAATTTCTTCCTCAAACTAAAAACGTGAGATTCTGTGTTGCCTTTAAACAGTGAGATTCTGGGTAGAGACCCAGTGTAATATTTGGGTGGAGGCCTTGAGGGAAGAGGGACCCCAGGTGAGGGATAAAATCTCAACAGGGACTGGGTGGCCCCCCCCATACCTGCCCCCTCTCCCTGGCCTGAGCTGGCATTTCTGTCACTAGGGAGGAAACAGGAGCTGTGTCATAGAATACTCCATGGCCTTCCCACCCCATAGCTTGCTCAGGGCAGACTCCCCCTAAACCCTGGGGCCGGCCCAAGTTCCCAGCTGTCTGTGCCTAGACGGGGTAGAGGGGCTGGGGACCAGGGTGATGGGGACCAGGATGGCAAAAGAACTTCCCACACTAGGCATTACAGAACAGGGCAACCGGTGTTCTCCCACCAGCTTCAAGGAGAAGGCCCAGAGGATAATGTGATCCATAGTTGAAAACAGAACCACCAAAGGTCACCGGCCCCTTATAACCCAGTTCTGGCTGTCTACAGGCATTTCTCATGGTTTTTAAGGACAAAGGGACCAGAACTACAAAAGATAAATGGAAAGAGACATTAATAAGCCTTAAAAAAACTATTCCTAAGAGTTCTCATTTTTATTTTTAAACATGTCCATGAAATTTTTGATACAATAAATTTTTTCAAAAGAGAAAGGAATCTACTATTCTATTAATCCCTGTCCCCATACTGGTCACTCCACCTCCATTAACAAGTGACAGAGGCCTCCCTTCTAATTGACAATCATTAAGGACATTTTTACGGTAATTACTACTGCCCAGAGTTTAAAGAAACATGACTCTGAGTTTGGAGCCCCTGTCACTTGTGATGGGCCCAATCCCATCTCCTTCCCTCCACCCTAATTATTTAAAAGGTGGAGGGCTCTGAGTCAGCAGAAATCCCTGTCCAGTTTCTCTTTAATGATTTTGCATTATTAAGGCTCTCAAGGCTCAAGGTGGATCCCTGATAACCATTCTGCTCTTACCTGGGGGTCTCCTAGTGGAGGGGACTAAGAGTCCAACTGAAGTGTGAGGTGGCTCTGGAGAACTGTGTCATGGGAAACTGAAGGTAAAGCACAAAAGCTGGTGCCCACCTTCTTCTTAGCCTCACACGGAGTGCTGATGGTATCCTGCTTCTGTCTGGAGCCCTCGTGGTTCCCCAGCACCCACAGGATCAAGCTTTAAGCTCCTACTTGGAGTTAATCAGCTCTTTCCTAAATGGGTCCCAACCAGTCTGCTGCTGCAGCCTCATACACACACATTCCCCTCGATCTCTGCGAGGGTCCCAGGGCGTCCAACAGGGTGAAGCCAGCCAGGCCCCGGGTACAGCATTCTTTCCAGGCACTCAGAGTGAGTGCCTCTGTGCCCTAGGTACCTCCTTCACCTTCCCTACTTCTGCTTCACCACAGCAGAGCAGAGCAGAGCAGAGCAGAGCAGAACATGCTGTGTGATCTCAGGAGAGCCCTGAACCTCTCTGAGCCTATGTTCCCTCATCTGGAGAATGAAAATGATGGGACCTGAGAAGGTAACACCTGCAGACACCAGGCCCAGTGGGGGCTTCGGAGTAGCCACTTAATTAAATTATGTAGGCCTTTCTAGTTATTTTTTTAAATGTCATTTTCTCTCCCTGAAGTTCCCTTTCCCATTTGTAGTCCATCTTTCCTGCTAACTCCTATATATCCTTTAGAACCTCAACTCACATACCCTGCTCTGTGCATATGGTTCAGATGCTCTCCAAATAAATCCAGGGCTGACCATTTGCTGCCCACAAGCCGCTGAATGACTTCTTCTATGACACTGGTGGAGGGGTATGGTCACCCATGGGGCTGTGAGCTCCCTCAGACAGGCATCCTGCTGTGGTCACTGCCAGCGGGACCTTCTGGTGCCTGCTGCTGTCTCTTCTCTGTCCTTTATTGACACCCTTATTCCCCAACCTGATGTAATTTCACTTCAGTCCCCAGGCCCAGCAGTGAAGCCTGTACCTGGCTGAACGTGGTGCCTGAGTGCTCATGGTACTTGCTGTGTGTCCCTCTCTGCGGCCCCTGCCATGCTCTGTGCCTGCTATTGTCACCAAGTGGACCATCTTTCCTCTGGGTACAGGTAGGGAGGGGGCAGGGATGAAGGGAGATCAGGGTTAGACGGTAGAAAGTTCACGGGCTTAAGCCACACATCCAGGAACGAGTGTGCTGATCAAGGGAGACCCTGGGAGAGAAAAAGACAGTGGGATACCCACAGGTCCCCAGGATGGGAGGACACAGGAGGCAGTCGCCTACTGAGGGGTTCCTGCCTAGTGGCTCCTGGCTGCCCTGGCACTTGGTCCCTCCTCCACTCTGGCATGATACAAGGACTTCCAGGCAGATGGAGTGAGCATGTGAGCCCAGGAGATCTGTCCTTGGAGCTGGGGGTCTGAGTAGAAGGGGGAGGGGGACACAGGGTGCCCTGGACACCAGGTCCTTCATCTGCCTCAGTGATACCACTGCTGCGGGAGGAGCACCTGAGGCTGTGCAGAGTGGGGACAGGGCTGGGAGTTCCTGCCAGGCCACCAGTGGACACAATGAATGCTTGCTGATGGAGTTGGCAACTGTTACACCCTGTCTGTGGGATGGATCCCACTGGACAAAATAAAACCCAATCTCAGCTGTGGCCTTGAGACCCAGCATGCTCCATCCACCTCCATATCTTGGCACCCAAAAGCCTCCCCTACCCCCAGGCCAGCCCCATGTTCCTCAAGGCATCCAGGCTCCTCTCACCCCCTGGGACATTCCCCATCCCCTCTTCCCCCTTCCCAGGCCCTTTCTCACTCTTCAGAGATGCCATTCCTGATCACCTTAAGAGCCAGCTGCACTGGAGCACCTAAGCCCCTTTGCTAATTTAACAGTCCCCTCCTGCGCCTCCTCCACTGTGTCCCCAGCTCTGCCTCCCTGAAGCCATCCTCAGGCTCTCTCCCACTCTCTATCCAATTTAGCCAGAAATCCAGTAGGCTTGACCTTGGAGCCGACCACCTTCACCTCCTTCACATGCCCACCCACGCTGAGTGCTGATCCCCCAGGGAGCCCCCACTTTCACTCGACCCTTCAGTTTCGGCACCAAAACGATCCTGTTAAAACATGGCCAGGCCCGTCCCTGCTCAGCACCCCTGTGTTTCAGAGTAACACAAAGCTCTTGCCATGGCCTAGAAAGCCTCTTGGTGTGACCTCCTCTAGCCATGCATGCCTCTGACCTCACCTCCCACCTCTTCCCCCACCTCTCAACTGTGGCTTGCCTCTGCCACATGGACCTGAGGGTCTGGCCACACGGCCTTTGCATTGGCTATTGCCACTGTTGGGGAACTTTGCCCTGGCTCTGTCCCTAGATAGCTGCAAGGTGTGGGCTGAGTCTGGTTTTTCTGCTGCAGACCCATTACCAGGGTTGAGCCCTGGGACCTGGGACTCCAGCCCACTATACAGCACCTGTGCATGAACCTGGTTCACCCACAATTCCCCTAAGTTTCAGTTCTCAAGGTTCCTATAAAGATTGAGAAAGCACTCAGGCTGATGGTGTGAGGTTATCTAAGGCTCTACCTAGCTGGGTGACCTTGGGCAAATATCTTAACCTCTCCGTGCTTCCACATGGCAGAAATAGCTGGACCCTGAGACAGTGTTGCCTCACACGGTAAAAGGACTTTGGAGGTGACATTAAGCTAAAGCTCTTGCCACAGGAAAGTGATTACACCACCCGATGTATCACAGGATGGGTCCTTATAAAAAGAAAGAAAATGGGCAAAGGCAGAAGAGGCAGGTGAGGGAAGCAGAGGCTGGTGTGGGGCACTTGGAAACAGCCAGGCTGAGGAGTGCAGGTGCCTCTTACAGACAGAAGCAGTGAGGGACCAGCCTCCCCGAGGAACCAGCCCTGCCGTGATCCTACGCCCCTGAGCTCCAGAATCACGCTATGATTCTTCGTGTTGTTTTAAGCCACCACGTGTGTGGCCGTATGTTACAGGAGCAAAAGGAAATGGATATAGACTTGACTCAGGAACACTACGGGTTTGAGCTGTAAGGTCTACTCATATGCAGTATTTTTTCAATCAATATGTTGGAAAATTTTTTGGAAATCTGTCACAATTTGATAAAGCTCTCAGACTAACCACAAAGCCCAGAAACATCAAAAAATTAAGAAAAGGTATGTTGTGAATGCATGAACTATAGATGCAGATACCAGTCTGTTTATGTGTTAACGGACTGTTTATGTTGTTGGTAAGGATTCCGGTTGACAGTAGGCTAATGCCCTTAAGTTTTGGAAGAGCCAGAAGCTGCACGTGTGACTCATGCCTTTAATTACTAGCACTTTAGAAGGCAGAAGGTGGAGGACTGCTTGGGGCCAGGAGTTCAAGACTAGCCTGGGAATAGCAAGACCTCATCTCTACAAAATGAAAAGGGAAAGGAAAGGGAAAGGGAAAAGAAAGGAGAGGAACGGAAACAAAAGGAAAGGAAAAGGGAAAAGAAAAGGAGAGGAAAAAGAAGAGAAAAGAAAAGAAAAAGGTCATACATGGCTAGTCTTGATTTTCAGCAGTATTGGACTGGCTGGGTCAAAGCCCCTGATCCCTGCACTGACCCAGGGTCAACTGTCCCCAGTTTCCTCATCTGCACAATTACCAACGCAGCATTCCCATTGCAGCGTGGCTCAGGGTTTAATGAGATGAGAATTACAATGGCCTATGAACTCAGCGCTGGGGAGTGAGCTGTGGTTACCTGGCTCGGCACATAGCGGGGTCCCACGATGGGTCTTTGCTGTTATTATCCCCTGCTCTAAGAAATCTCTGTGCTCTGGGCACAACCCTTCCTTTCAGCAGACTGTGCTGTCAAAAGCAGAAATAACTGTCTATTTTGAGAACTCGTGTATCGTTGTTTCCATGGTTACCCTGTCACAATGCCAAGCAGACAAAAGACCTGGATTTCTAGTATCTCCGGGAGTGGTGAGAAGCTGTGGCAGGAACAGAGTGGCCTGTGCGCCTCCCGCTCTGCCCCCACTGGGGTGGGAGGCCCAGGGGAGCCACCTCACTCCAAAGACTCTCGGTTTCCTCAGCTGTCCAACGGCAGAAATGACATTCACCTGTGATGGGGATGTTCTTCATGCAGCAAACAGAAAACCACGGTTTTATTCTGTTAGGAAAATGACTCCATGACCATTTGTCTCCAGGGTGTCCTATCAGCCGTTCCCTGAGTTTTGAGCAGTAAACTGGACAAAGTGGGAGGTAAAGAACTGACACTAATCTCCAAGTCTCTTTAAAGACACTTATTTTAAATAACAATCATGTGTGTTTGGATTAAAAACAACCACCACCACCTGCTAACTGGGGTGACTTGATTCCCTCTGAGAACCCAGGCAGACATGGTCTGGACGGAGCACACACACAGACACTCACTACTTATTTGTGGCAAATTAAAATGAGAAAAAACAGATGCTATAAAGGCACATTCAAAGCCAGGTAAAAAATCCTCCTAGTGGCATTAAAGAGAAAGTTTGTATATAGTATATTGAAGTTGAGAATAAAAAAATCCTAGAAAAATTTAAAACACAAAATTAACTCCAACAGAAATCTGGTATAAACCATTACTTAAAAAAGAAATTAAACTGGTTGTTTTTGTTTTTGTTTTGAGACAGAATCTTACTTTATCACCCTGGGTAGAGTGCTGTGCATCATAGCTCACAGCAACCTCAAATACTTGGGATCAAGCGATTCTCTTGCCTCAGCCTCCCAAGTAGCTGGGACCACGGGTGCCCACCACAACATCCAGCTATTTTTAGAGACAGGATCTCTCTCTAGCTCAGGCTGGTCTTGAACTTGTGCGCTCAGGCGATCTGCTCACCTCGGCCTCCCAGAGTGCTGGAATTAAGGCATTAGCCACAGTACCCAGCCTAAATTGGGTGTTAAAAAAAGTTTCTCGCTAAATAGATTTACACATGAGTTTTATAACACCTCAAGAAGCAGATGTATTGTACTAACTATTCCAGAAAAAGAAAGAAATCTGCCCAGCTGATTTTAGGAGAGTTGAAAATCTCTTTATTTAGTTTTTTTTTTTTTGAGACAGAGTCTCACTGTGTCACCCTTGGTAGAGTGCCATGGTGTTACAGCTCACAGCAACCTCAAACTCTTGGGCTTAAGCAATTCTCTTGCCTCAGCCTCCCAAGTAGCTGGGACTACAGATGCATGCCACAATGCCCAGCTATTTTTTTGTTGCAGTTGTCGTTGTTTAGCAGGCCTGAGCCAAGTTTGAACCCACTAGCCCCAGTGTATGTGGCTGGTGCCCTAACTGCTGAGCTACAGGTGCCAAGCCAAAAGAGTTGAATAATCTTAAAATCAGGCAAAGAGAATACAGGAAAAGAAAATTAAAGGCCAATTTCACCCATGAGCAAGTATGTAAAAAGCTTACTTAAAACTTCAGTGAATCACAGGCAGCTTTAGACCTGTCTGCAGATTTGGGATTGCTGGCCTGGGAAGGGGTCCCAGACCACAGTAGGTGGTCAAAACCCCCTGGTGAGTCACTAGGCAGCCAGTGAACAGGCCCTTAGGAATTTTTCAGCAAGACACCAGACCCCAATGTCACTCAGGCACAATCTAAAGCCCCTGATGTCCTGAAGACCCCATATACTTTCTCCATATCCAGGCCCTGCCAGGAGCCTTCTGGAAGCTCAATGCAATCTTTGGAGAGGTAGAGCCCACCAAGGCCCTAAAGTCGGGCATGGAAAGAAAACTGAGTAGAGTCATTGAAAATAGTCACATTTCTGACACCCTTAAGGTTGTGGGGTTGTGGGCTGATGCACATGTGGCTCCTCCAGCCCCAGGAGTGTGGAATTACCTGGCCATGATCTGTGCCTGGACGGAGACGATGAGCCAGGCATGTGCGGTGGCTCCAGTGAGGGCTGCTCTCAACCCTGGGGAATGGACGACGCCCTGCAGGAGCCCAGCGGGGGCGCGGACTTAACCCTCCAGCCCACCCAGGAATACCGTTCACCACGGGACACACAAAAGTTTATCCTGCGCCAAGTCCCGGCATGCACCAAATACCACCCTTCCCATGCACACGTGTTTTCTGACTCAATGTTTAAATCCATTAATAAAATAAAATACACAGAAAGAACATGAAGAAAATACCCATCATTTTCTCTCAGTTCACCAGCAGAGACAATATCTTGGCATATTTCTTTCCAGAGTTTTTTTCTCTGCTTCCATTTTTTGGCAGTCATTGCCTTAGATCCTTGGATTTACTTTATTTTACTTATATTATATTGTACTATATTGTAATTTCTGAGACTCTGTTGTCTAGACTAGACTATCATGGCGTTAGCGTAGCTCACAGCAACTTCAGATGTCTAGGCTCAAGCGATCCTCCTGCCTCAGCCTTCCAAGAAGCTGGGATCTTTGGCTGATTTTTTTGTAGAGATGGGGGTCTCACTATTGGCCAGGCTGGTTTTGAACTCCTAGCCTCTCCTACCTAAAGTGCTAGGATTACAGCTGTGAGCCACCCTTCCTGGCCTCTAGATGTTAATAAATTCCCTTCAAGGGCCAGCTGGATCACTCACTTGCTGGTTCATTTCCAGACACTGTTGTAGGCACTGGAGATAGACAGAAAGGGGACCCAGGCAACGTCCCTGCCCTCTGGCTGAGGAACACTTCAACCTGTCTGTGCCCCGTCTGACCCTGTGCCTTCAGGGGCCTCTGGGGACCACCATGGCAGTGTGTCACCGGCAGCCACCACCCGAGCAGCCAGCCCTGCCACTATTCAGTTGAGGTGACTTTGGGCCAATCCCTGGAGCCTCAGTTTCCTCTTCCCTACAGCACCCCTTGGAGCACACGAAAAGCTTAGATGAGAGAATGTGGTAAAGTGCTTAGGTGGGGGCCAGGCTCAGCCCAAGTTTTTAATGTGCACTGTTGTGCTGGTGTTATTGTGCTAAAATGCTTCCCTGGGTCTTGTTCAGCCCCAGCCCTCCCCAGACATTCCTGAGGTAGGCTCTAGACTCGCAGTGGTCCTCAACCTTCCTAATGCCGCAGTGTATTTTCACTGTTAAAAAGGGGTCGCGACCCAAAAGTTGAGAACTGCTGCTCTAGAGCAAGGAGGTGATTGATGTGTTACAGACCCTGCCCTCAAGGAGCTCAAGCTGCTGGGAGTGGTCATGGCAGCCTACAGACAGTGCCACAGCATGTGGCTGGAACAGTGAGGCAGGGATGCGTTGGGGGCCGTGGCACACAGGAGGGATCTGACTCAACGGGGAGCTAAGGGTTTCCTGAAGGACGTGACACCTAAGCATGGTGCCTCCTTAGCTTCAGAGTCCCCAACCCTCATCCTAGTGACCTGGCACTTGGAAGCTGGGTAGTTCCTGGCTATATAGGGACTCTAGGGGTCAGCAGGTGGCAAGATCAGGCTACCCTAACAGCCAGGGCTAAAAAAGCATGGTGACCACTGCCCCGGGCAGTCCAAGACACACTGGCCCACACCTGCCACCCCTGCTGCTCCAGTGCAGGAGTGCAGGATGGGGCGTCTCCTCACCCAGCCACCTGTCCCAGGGTGCCAGGGCAGGGTATGGCACTTACGCTTGGAGTGCTTGTCGCACAGGGCAGCTGCCCGCATGTCACAGAGCCGCAGGGAGCCCTTGCTGCTGCTGTAGACAAAGAGGTTGCAGTGGTGCGGGTGGAACTCAGATGCTGTGATCACCTCCGTGAGGTCTTCCATGTTGGCTGGCTTGATGTCCACAATGTCTAGACGCGGTGCAGTCAAGGAAGGGGCCATAAGGGTGGCCCCAATGCTCTGCCTCCCTGGGGCTCCCCAACACCTTTCCCAGGCAAAGCCATCTACCCCCGTGTCAGAGCTGTCTCCCAGCTCCCAGGACCCCCAGACAAACACAGCGACCCAGAGAGTTTGGGCAAAGGTTTTCTGGGCCAGCCCACCTCAGCCCTGATCTGTGCCTTCCCACGACTTGGAATGCTGGGAAGCCTGGGATGTGGCTCCACCATCACTGCTGGCTGGGTGGTGCAGGCAGAAGGGGCTGCTATAGCTGTGACAAGGGACACCTGGAGGCTGAGGATGGGGCAGACAGCATGAAAGACAAGAGTGGTAAGATCTAGTGATGGCTTTTGAATCTGGGATCAAGCTCAGCCTGGAGCCACTACCTTAGACTATTAAGTATGGGAGCTAATAAATTTCCAGTTTTTGTTTAAAGTCAAGAATTTCACTATCTGCAAAGAAAACTTCCCTGTCAGATACACTGGATCAAGGGTCAGCAACTTGTCCAAGGGAACCCAGTAATGGGTGGTAAGGATAAATTCAACTTCACAAACTCCCAGGTTCCAACCTGCCCCTTCTCTGCTGCTGAGCAGCAAATCAGAGCCCCCTGGTGCATGCGAGGCCTGGCAGACCCTGACCTCTCTCCAGCTGTCCAGTTTCACATCCTACTTAACAGTCATCCCACCTAAAAGGCTCTCACCACGGCAGCCTTGGTCTTTGGTCTCTGGTCTCCCCAGCCCTGGGTGGGGCTTTGCACAGCCTGTTTCCTGACTCTTTGTGTGTATGTGAGCCCCAGAGTTGTAGGGCCTGGGGTTTGAATCCCCAGCACTGCTACCTCCTGGCTGTGTGATTCTGAATGAGCTCCCCAGCACTCCAGGGCTCAGCTTTCTCATCTGCAAAATGGATTAACAGTTCTAACTTCATAGATACGTTGTAGAGATTAACAGAGGGAAAGCACTTCATACATGTCCTGACTCACTGTAAAGTGTAATGAATGTCAGTTGCCGCTATTACTATTTTTTATTATCTGGAAATACCGGCTGAAACTGTCCTCCCTCCTCTAGCCCATGCTGCTTCCTCTCTCCATAAGCAAGCAGTGCCTTCTGGCCTGTTAACACAAGAGTTTATGAAATACCAGAAAAGATGGCAGACTCTGTACAATCAGAAGGCACCAGCGGTCTCTGCACTCACACTCAAGTCTTGCTTCCTGGAACCACATCATTAACCAGAAATGGAGTGTCACATAAGCAATACAAAGGGGGGAAACGAGCAAAGTCATCAGTGGCTGGTTGGTTTCTCAGGACACTACAGTTTTTGGTATGAAAAGAAGCAAAGATTTAAATAATGAAAAATGATACTAAATGTTAAGTTTTAAAAATCGGCAGACTCCTGATAATCCACACCCGCCTGGCAACCCATTCAGCCCATCCTTCATGGGCTCACGTGTCGCAGATGACTTTCCATGACACTCCACCTGCTCAGAAACGGCTTTCAATTCCTGGCTGAATGTCACTAAAATGGTATCTGGAGGGAAAGGGCAGCTCTTTATGAAATGTTGTGCACATTAGCACAGTGGCACCTGTTTAATGTTCTACACCAAAGGGTCAGGGCGGACAGGGACTAAATTCTCTCTGCAGAGAGACACAGACAAAAGCCGAGAAGGCTTGGTGAAAACAGAAGTGCCTGGGGATGCAGGTGTCCTGGGAATCCTGCTCGTGTCGCTGTTAGGACCCTTATTCCTGCTGTGTTTCATAGGATCGTAACTCATGGGGTGGGGTGGGGGCAGGACTCACTGAACAAAACAAATGGCTGGCATGTGGGTGGTTCTCTGAACACCGCTCCTCAGGACGCAGGGCAGCCAGAGGGCTTGCTGCTTTTGCCAGTGAATGGACAAGTGGCATAGTCAGCTCCAGGATGAAACTTCGAGAGTGAGCACATGGTTGGCTTTTTGCTCTGCAGTGAGACTACACCAGCGTTTCTCAACCCTTTTTATCTCACAGCACACTTGAACCTATAAACTTGTAGCACAGTTTAACTATGTTGATCAAAAAAATAGAATATACTTACTATGCTCTGAAGTTCTTTTGAAAATAATTTAATTAATCATCTTTAAAAAATTTAGGGGCACACCTAAGATTCTCACTTGAAAATCACTGGTCTATACCATGGCCAACCTGTGGTTGACACAGGTGTGCAGACTGCCTGCTGGGCCCTGTCCTGTGGGGCCCTGAGGAGTTGGCCATGACCCTGACTATCTTCTGCTACGTGGGTATTGTGGGTACAAAGCCTCTGTGTTTGAAGTTATTGTTTTCACATTAGCAAATGTATCCAGAGTCCTTTGTTTGAAACAGCAAGAGAAGGCCGGGACAGTGGCTCACACCTTTCATCCCAGCACTCTGGGAGGCCGAGGCAGGTGGATTGCCTGAGCTCACAAGTTAGAGATCAACCTGAGCCAGAGCAAGACTCTGTCTCTAAAAAATAGCTGGGCAGTGTGGCAGGTGCCTATAGTCCTGGACACTTGGGAGGCTGAAGCAAGAGAATCACGTGAGCCCAACAGTTTGTTTT